>NC_133122.1:129133029-129405027 GCF_033568475.1 Henckelia pumila | reverse complement strand
AGTGACTCCATCTTCTGCTCCTCAGTACACTGATACTCTCGAAAGCAGTTCTCTAAACGCTCAATCCAGTCCTCGGCAACTCCAGGTGTCTCGCCACCTATTAATGGCTTCGGACTCATCTGAAGAAAACGATGCATGTTGAATCTCCTTTGCTCCTCGCGATGTCTAGGACGATCCTCCCAGTGACCGCTTCCACTTTATTGACTCTCATCGTAATCCTCCATCTGTTCAATAATAACAGATAATGTATTAATCCGCTTTGCTAATTCCCAGTTGCAATGCACTCTGATACCAATAAATGTAGCGACCCTACCCAAATCCACTACCTAATCAGAGTTATTAAAGCGCATACAATAATAATAAAAGCGTGAATAGCAGAGTACTCATAATAAAATAAATCTGATCGTCAGAATACAACCGACGACAAAATAGTGTATAATACTTATACAACCATATCGAAAGTTCATAGGGTCATAACCCTACCACTAACTCTCGCTACCTCCGACACCGACCTCACTTCTGGTTGCGAACCTCCTGTGTAACGCCTGTTTTTATCTTAAATGATTTTATTTGAGTTAATCGGAGATTACAGAGTTCAAGAGCCGACTTGATTTTGATCAGGGTCTATTTTGCAAAATTTGGATTTTTCAGGGTCTAAAACGCAATTATTGGATTTTATATATTATCTTGACATGGAATGACTTCTATCATTCTTCATCTCCTACCTTACATGCCTCCTCCTCCATTTTCACGCCTCCAAGCTTTTTCAAGTTTTGGAAATTCAGTCCGAGCTCGATCCATCCGTTGGAATTTATTTCTGAAGGCAGATTAGCGATCACAGCAACGAGAGCTTCGTTATATCGTAAGTTTTTCTACGATCAGATGCATTCTATTTTTTGGATGTTGTTAGAATCGTTCGAGATTCGAGTATGTTGTTCTTGACAGAGTTACGATCGTTTATTATCTGTCGATTTTGAAATAGAGCGACGTTTGGAATTGTTATGATTTTCGGAAGCCTTGTTCGAAAATTTGGAGTTTGAGATTGATGGGTTTTATTTATTATTGTTGTTTTAGGCATTGATATGAGTTGATATCGATATTGAAATGTTGTCTGCGTTTCCGGTTTGTTCAGTTTATACCCGTTATGCCGTCGGTTTGAGTTTTGAGATTTCGAACCATTTTTGAGTTGTTGAAACCTTGGCTTGTGAGTGATCATTGTTGTTGATCATCTCTTGTCTTCGTACAAATTCATTGGAGTTTGTCGAGCCCTGTGTTAGCAGCATTGATCGTCAAGAGATTGGACGAAGAACGGTAAAGAGATTTACCTTGAACCGTAGTTGTTGTTTAGATTGTGTAGTCTTTGATACAATCTTTTGTTTTAACTTATCCAGAGTTGGAACTACTTGCATTAAAAGGTAAAAGCAGTCATATAACATACTCGGGACAGTTGGTTCTCGAGTTTCCCTTAAAATCACATACTTGCATAAATACCTGTTCTAGCATGTGGAACTTGTATTTTTCTTATTGATTGAGCTTTGTTATGTGGCTTATGTTTTATGTTTTGTTATGCATTCATCTTGAGCCAACTTTGATTTCAGCGGGCAGAACAGCCCTTTTTGTTTAGACATTTTGGGGGCTATGTTGCGAGTGGTCTGGGTTGTAGAAGTTCACCTAGTGTCAGCATACTCCTCATAGTCGCACCAAAGTCTAGGAGATTGGGATACGTGACACCACCTCGATTGGGAGAGTCGGTGAGTCGTTACGTTGTCTCATCCTCGGGATCCCAAAAAGCACAACAGCAATCCCTCGTTTATCAGAATTGATATCCCGATTTAAATACATGTATTTCATTACGTTGATATGAAAGAGTGGGTGCCCGGTGAGCCAACTTGTGGCTAAGGGCTTTTATGACTCTATGTATAAACAATCTTTTGTTTAATATAATTTACACTTTTATAATGGCATTTACTTTATCTTTTATCATATTATTATGTTGTGACATACTATAAGATGTTTAGATGAAGACCTTGAATATACTATAGTGTATGTAAGATGTGGTGGCACATGGGGATGGCTATCATGAAACACATCTTATAGTCACTGTATATTCTAAACAATTCCTAGTCGATTGAGCCGTCCGTTAATAAGGGTAAGGATCGCTCAAGATTGAGACTAGCATTTGCGATGCCGAGTACCACGTTTCATTGGTATGGAACATAGAGATGTTCAAAGCATGCAAATGGATATTCATACGATGAATGATCGAACTACCCTATCCGGACTTTCCAAGTGGTTATCACTTATCGAGTGGATAAAGTCCACGGTTTTGGTTGTACACCATTAGTCCTTACTACTTGAAACATCATTGAGACTCTATATGCTAGTACTATACTTTGACTCGTTTACCGACTCTATTGGGGTCATCAGGTGTCGGGATTGGGTACAGTTACGACACATATAGTAGTCGATGCTTTGTTGTCAAGGATTCACCACATACTTGCTAGTGTGGATATCCTATGCAATCTGAGGAGATATTAGTGTGACGAATCTCTGGCCAGAGTACATGATGTGTTTTAAGAAATGGTTTCTTAGTAGCACATGCGATGTCACTATTTTATCTTCAAGATGTATTGCATAGTTATCGAATCTCGAACGACTCTCGATTTACCAATGGTTGTTGATTCGATCGGGATATTTGGATGAAGGGACCGTACTGTATGCTAACCAAAATCTATTGGTTCTTGCAGGCACTATCAGTGATACCTAGGGAATCATGAGGCGATGTTGCTAGGCGCTCTTACCATGATTCGATGGGCAAGTCGGAAATTGTTGTTCCGAGTCGCAAGGAGTTGTGAGCCCACGGCTAGCTGTATCCCTGAACCATTGAGGGTCACACAAGTAATGGATTTCTAATTCCCGTTGAGATAGTTAAATTTAAAGAGTTAAATTTAATGAACAAAGAAGTAGGACTTCTTATATCAAAGTAGAAGAGTAAGATTTCCTAAAATGACATAGGGATGTGCATTTTTGGAAATCACTGAATTCGGATTCAGAAAATTTATCTTGACTTTAAAAGATGCAGAAATGGTTTCTGTGCACATTGGTGAAATTGGTTTATCAATCTGAGTCACGATGAATTTTATATTAATTTCTGAATATGCAGGCTTTGCTTGTCAAGTTTTAACTTATGACTAATGGGCCCTAAGTTGTTAGCAGCCCACATTATAAATAAGTTATTGCAGTACAGAAATTAGATACAAGTCTCATAATTTTCGAACACTAGGGTTTTGAGACCTAGAGTGGCCGCCCCTTCTCTGTGTTTTTCTCTCTGAAATCCAGTCTGTGAATTTCGAATTTGCAGTCTGGTTTAACGGATCAAATTCGTTAATTCTCTTCGTAGAAACTTCTGATAGATTTTGTAGTGCAATCTATCAGAGGGATTCAAATTCTGTTCGTGGACCTGATTGAAGAATTGTTCGTCCATCAGTTCCTGGGATATACAACAAGAGCAGAGTTATCTGTTGGTGTCCATAATCTCGTTTCGAGATTCAAGGTAAAAATTTAATTGTTATTTAATTTTTACACGCACAATTTAATCATAAAGTTTTGATACCCATGATATGGAATCGTTCCATATAAAATTTTAAAACTTCCGCTGCACCGGGTATCAATTCTGATTGATCTGAACACCGTTTTCCAACAGTGGTATCAGAGACAGGTTGCTCAGATCAAGCGATTAAATTAATCGATTGTACAAAATTTTTAAGCCTTGGTTTTTTGAAACAAAAGGACTTTAAAAATTTAAAATTAATGGGCAAACCCGGGGCAGCGACGGGCTGCCCGGGATCGTCCCGGGCGGCCCGGGAAAATTAATTTTTATTTTTAATTAAAATTTTAATATGTTAAAATTCTATTTTTGGTCTGATCAAAAATTGTTTTTGATTGGTCCACGAGGCGTCGGATCGAATTGTTCGAGTCCGAAAATTTTAAAATTGATTTTTGGATAAATTTGAATTTTTGGAAAATTTATAGATTTTATCCGTTAAATCAGATTTTATGAAATTAATTATTTTTGGTACAATTGATGATAAGATATGATCTTATGGAAATATTGAGTAAAATATGATTTTATGTATAAAATTGGATTTTATATGTAAAATATGATTTTATTTGATAAAAAGGTAAAATATGATTTTGTATGTAAAATAAGATTTTATACATGGAATATGATTTTATCCTTTTTAATTTAATTGCCATTGCATGTTATCCAATAAATTAATTTTTGAATTAAATATTATTGGATAAGGATGATCGATTGCCATGACCAATATTATAGGTGTATGTTAGATTGTTTACATTTGACTTTATTATTGATTGTTGGGTTTTATTAATGGGCCTGGTTTATGGCCCAAATTTGATTTTATCATTTGTAATAAAAGTGGGCCTGGTTTATGGCCCGTTTCCACCCCTACAATGTATCCCTTTATTTGTCATAGTAATTTATTGTAAATTCACTAGAAATAGTGGGAGTTTTTGAAGATGGAGGTGGGACCAGCAAGCAATGATAAAGACTGAAGAAATGTAAATTGGAAGCACAATGTAATAGGATTGCATTGCATACTTGCATATCACCTAGGATTGGACTTAGACTCGTGATTGGCAACCACGGGTCGATTAGTAATGGAATCGATCATCCTAAAATATAATATATGATATTATCGTTGTATGCATGTTTAGACTAAATTGTATGAATCCCGCAAGCATACAAATTTTAAATGATGAGACAAATTTTCAAAATTAAAACCCTCATTTTAAATATGATTTAAAATTGATATCAAGATAAATAAAGGAAATTTAAATATTGTTTAAATGTTCTTACCTTCCATCAACGATCAATGTATGAGATGCTACCCGCGGATACGGTCTGGCTCATATTATTGGGGGGGCCCGTTCGTCGGAAAGCTGTACATTGGATCGACAAATGTTGTAAGTTGGGTGGAACTCCCATGGGATCGGCTCATATTATTGGGGGATCCACATGGCGACCGTCCATCACAACTTAATATTGATGGGTCATCTTGACATGTCACAATAAACGGCGTCATATTATTGGGCCCTTATTGGACATGAGGTAAAAACATGGAGGTTGCTTTGGAAGCAATTGGGCTCTACCTTTTGAAAATTATGGTTGGCTGATATTATTCAGGACTACAGTTTGTCAATTAGACTTCATGTTTCCACTAAAGAAAATGTTTCTCGTTTTCACTAGAGGGTAGTGAAATCGTTAAAATAGTGGGAGTGAGATTCATAAAATAAATTTCGCCTATTTTATGTCTTAGTAAATTAATTAAACAATCACTGATTATTGTCTGTTTCTTTTCAGTATTTTATTAAGATGAATTCGCGCAATCCACTATTCTCTATTCTCGAACAAAATAAACTGACTGGCGCAAACTATACGGAATGGTTCCGTAAGTTGAAGATTGTCTTGACCTCGGAGAAGATGTTCTACGTGTTAGCAAAATCTCCTCCGAAGGAAGCACCAGCTGATATAAGTCCAGAAGAGTTGGCCAAACTTGATAAATGGTGGGACCATGATATCAAGGCCAAATGCTATATGCAAGCTTCGATGTCTGATGAACTCCAGAGGCGATTTGAGGATACCGTGAATGCTGCTGACATTCACGTACAACTCAAGGAACTTTTTGGGGCTCAATCGAGAGCTGAAAGGTTCGCTACTGTAAAAGAGTTAATGACGTGTCGCATGCGTGAAGGGACTTCGGTCCGTGATCATGGGGTACGCGTGATTTGGCTCATTCAGAAGTTGGTAACGCTTGATTTGGTATTGGAGCATGAACTCAATGTGGACTTATTACTTCTCTCTCTTCCTTCATCGTTTGACGGTTTTGTGGTGAATTTCAATATGAACAAGATAGAGGCCTCCCTTGAAGAGATGGTCAATATGCTTGTAACTTATGAAGCCACTTTAAAGAAGGATAAACCGGTTCTCTTGGTGGGCTCCTCTTCTTCTGCTAAGAAGGGGCCAAGTACAAAGGGTAAGAAACGTTCTGCCCCATCCAAGAAAACCGGACCCGAGAAGAAGAACAAGACAAAGGCTTCAAACATGGAAAAGTCCAAGGATGTTTGCCATCACTGCAAGAAACCCGGTCATTGGAAACGTAACTGCAAGGAATATCTAGAGCAGTTGCGAACTGCGAAGGGTATGTTTTATATTGAAATAAATGTTTCACTTAATACTACTTCTTGGGTATTGGATACCGGATGTGGATCTCACATTTGCAATGATTTGCAGGTGATGACAAGAAGTCGCAAGCTTAGAATGGGTGAGACCCAGCTGAGGCTCAGAAATGGTTCTAGAGTTGAAGCCAAAGCTGTGGGAGACGTTTATTTAATTTTGCAGAACGATTTTAAGTTACTTTTGAGAGATGTTTTATTTGTTCCAGACTTGATTAAAAACATTATTTCTGTTTCTATGCTTGACAGATATGGTTTTTCTTGCAATTTTGTGAATGGTATTTGCAATATTTACAAGAATGAATGTTTGATTGGAAATGGACAACTTGAAAACGATCTATATAACTTAAAATTAAAAGACGTTCCAATAAATTATGTTGATAAACCGATAACAACGAACAAAAGGAAAATCGATAGTCAAAACCCGGCAAACCTTTGGCATGCTAGGCTAGGTCATATTTCATCAAGGAGGATGAACAAGCTAGTGGGAGAGGGCATGTTTGATATGTTTGATATTAACTCTCTACCTACTTGTGAGTCCTGCCTGAAAGGAAAAATGACTAAATCTCCTTTCAAAGGAAAACCTGAGCGTAGTCAAAATCTATTGGATTTGATCCATACGGATGTTTGTGGACCATTTAGTATTGGTACAAAATTTGGTCACACCTACTTCATTACCTTTACTGATGATTATTCTAGGTATGGGTACTTATATTTGATGAAATATAAGTCTGAATCATTTAAAAAGTTCAAAGAATTCAAGGCTGAAGTAGAAAACAAACTAGGTAAGAGGATTAAAGCACTTCGATCAGATCGAGGTGGAGAATACTTGAGTACCGAGTTTTTGAGCTATCTAAAAGAGAATGGGATTCTCTCTCAGTGGACTCCTCCTATGACACCTCAGCTTAATGGTGTTTCGGAGCGTCGCAATCGAACTTTGTTGGACATGGTTCGATCCATGATGAGCTTCACTGAGCTCCCACTTTCGTTTTGGGGATATGCTCTTGAAACGGCGGTATTGTTGTTGAACAACGTTCACACTAAAGCAGTGAACAAAACACCATACGAGTTATGGAATGGCAAAGCTCCTAAGTATTCGTACTTGAGGATTTGGGGATGTCCTGCTTACGTGAAGCAGACAGTGGGAGATAAGTTGGATAGTCGATCCACCTTATGTTATTTTGTAGGGTATCCGAAGAATTCAATCGGATATCATTTCTATCATCCTACTGAAACAAAAGTGTTTGTTTCAAGGAATGCCACCTTCTTGGAGAAGGAGTTCTTATTGGATAAGAAAGGCAAGATGATGGAACTCGAAGAAATTCGAGAAGAACCCAAGATACAAAATAATGATCCTACACCTCAGGAACCATTGATTGACACGCCTATTACTAGAAGATCCGAGAGGACTTCTAGGCCTCCTATTAGATATGGTTTTCTTCTTGAAGGGGATCAAAGTGAACCCGACATTGGATGTGATCCAAGAAACTTCAAGGAAGCAATTTCTGATGTAGATTCGAATTTATGGATTGAAGCTATGCAGTCGGAAATAGATTCGATGCATACAAACCAAGTTTGGACTTTAGTAGATCCTCCCGATGGAATTGTTCCAATAGGGTGTAAATGGATCTATAAGAGAAGACTTGGGCCTGATGGAAAGGTACTGACTTACAAGGCACGATTGGTGGCAAAAGGTTATACTCAAAGACAAGGAGTTGACTATGATGAAACTTTTTCACCAGTCGCAATGTTCAAGTCCATAAGAATTCTTATTGCTATAGCAGCATGGTATGACTATGAGATATGGCAAATGGATGTGAAGACTGCATTTCTTAATGGAAACATTAAGGAAGAAATCTATATGATGCAGCCCGAGGGATTCACATCCATGGGAAGCAAGCATAAGGTATGCAAGCTTCAGAGATCGATCTATGGTCTCAAACAAGCATCAAGAAGTTGGAACCAGAAATTTGATGAAACAATAAAGGATTTTGGTTTCATCAAGAACCCGGAGGAACCGTGCGTGTACAAGAAAGTAGTTAAGGATGCTGTGACATTCTTAGTACTTTGTGTTGATGACATCTTACTCATTGGGAATGATGTAGGGATGTTGCAGTCAACAAAGATATGGTTATCAGGTAGATTCTCGATGAAGGATTTGGGTGAGGCGTCCTATATTCTAGGGATACAGATCTATAGAGATAGATCTAAGAGAATGATAGGACTTACTCAAGCTACCTACGTCGACACTATATTGAAAAGGTTTTCAATGGATGAGTCCAAGAGAGGACATCTACCTATGTGTCATGGAGTCTCTCTATCCAAGTCTATGTGTCCCAAGACTGAAGAAGAGATAGAGAAAATGACACACATACCATATGCGTCAGCCATAGGGAGTATCATGTATGGGATGATATCCACCAGACCGGATGCGGCATTTGCTCTGAGTGTCACGAGCAGATATCAAGCCAATCCCGGTCAAATGCATTGGAAAGCCGTGAAGGATATTCTTAAGTACTTGAGAAGAACTAAGAATGTATTCATGGTTTATGGAGGAAGAGAACTGAAATTGGAAGGCTATACCGACTCTAGCTTCCAAAGTGACGTGGATGACTCGAATTCAACCTCTGGATTTGTGTTCATGCTCAATGGCGGTGCTGTCTCTTGGAAGAGTTCCAAGCAGGACACCACAGCGGATTCCACCACTGAGGCAGAATACATTGCGGCATCAGCTGCTGCTAAAGAGGCCGTTTGGATGAGGAATTTCGTCCAAGAGTTGGGCGTTATTCCTGAAGCTGTTGGTCCAGTCCCGGTGTACTGTGACAACACGGGTGCCGTTGCTCAGGCAAAGGAACCAAGGTCTCATCAAAGATCCAAACACGTACTGAGGAAATACCACATCATCCGGGAGATCGTGGAAAGAGGAGACATCACTGTCGAGAGAGTGACCTCTGCAGACAATATCGCTGATCCACTTACTAAGCCCTTGCCAGGACCATTATTTGACAAACATCGCGAAGCAATGGGACTACGTAGTATGACTAGTTGGCTTTAGGGCAAGTGGGAGATTGAAAGAGTGGGTGCCCGGTGAGCCAACTTGTGGCTAAGGGCTTTTATGAATCTATGTATAAACAATCTTTTGTTTAATATAATTTACACTTTTATAATGGCATTTACTTTATCTTTTATCATATTATTATGTTGTGACATACTATAAGATGTTTAGATGAAGACCTTGAATATACTATAGTGTATGTAAGATGTGGTGGCACATGGGGATGGCTATCATGAAACACATCTTATAGTCACTGTATATTCTAAACAGTTCCTAGTCGATTGAGCCGTCCGTTAATAAGGATAAGGATCGCTCAAGATTGAGACTAGCATTTGCGATGCCGAGTACCACGTTTCATTGGTATGGAACATAGAGATGTTCAGAGCATGCAAATGGATATTCATACGATGAATGATCGAACTACCCTATCCGGACTTTCCAAGTGGTTATCACTTATCGAGTGGATAAAGTCCGTGGTTTTGGTTGTATACCATTAGTCCTTACTACTTGAAAAATCATTGAGACTCTATATGCTAGTACTGTACTTTGACTCGTTTACCGACTCTATTGGGGTCATCAAGTGTCGGGATTGGGTACAGTTACGACACATATAGGAGTCGATGCTTTGTTGTCAAGGATTCACCACATACTTGCTAGTGTGGATATCCTATGCAATCTGAGGAGATATTAGTGTGACGAATCTCTGGCCAGAGTACATGATGTGTTTTAAGAAATGGTTTCTTAGTAGCACATGCGATGTCACTATTTGATCTTCAAGATGTATTGCATAGTTATCGAATCTCGAACGACTCTCGATTTACCAATGGTTGTTGATTCGATCGGGATATTTGGATGAAGGGACCGTACTGTACGCTAACCAAAATCTATTGGTTCTTTCAGGCACTATCAGTGATACCTAGGGAATCATGGGGCGATGTTGCTAGGCGCTCTTACCATGATTCGATGGGCAAGTCGGAAATTGTTGTTCCGAGTCGCAAGGAGTTGTGAGCCCACGGCTAGCTGTATCCCTGAACCATTGAGGGTCACACAAGTAATGGATGTCTAATTCCCGTTGAGATAGTTAAATTTAAAGAGTTAAATTTAATGAACAAAGAAGTAGGACTTCTTATATCAGAGTAGAAGAGTAAGATTTCCTAAAATGACATAGGGATGGGCATTTTTGGAAATCACTGAATTCGGATTCAGAAAATTTATCTTGACTTTAAAAGATGCAGAAATGGTTTCTATGCACATTGGTGAAATTGGTTTATCAATCTGAGTCACGATGAATTTTATATTAATTTTTGAATATGCAGGCTTTGCTTGTCAAGTTTTAACTTATGACTAATGGGCCCTAAGCTGTTAGCAGCCCACATTATAAATAAGTTATTGCAGTGCAGAAATTAGATACAAGTCTCATAATTTTCGAACACTAGGGTTTTGAAACCTAGAGTGGCCGCCCCTTCTCTGTGTTTTTCTCTCTGAAATCCAGTCTGTGAATTTTGAATTTGCAGTCTGGTTTAACGGATCAAATTCGTTAATTCTCTTCGTAGAAACTTCTGATAGATTTTCTAGTGCAATCTATCAGAAGGATTCGAATTCTGTTCGTGGACCTGATTGAAGAATTGTTCGTCCATCAGTTCCTGGGATATACAACAAGTGCAGAGTTATCTGTTGGTGTCCATAATCTCGTTTCGAGATTCAAGGTAAAAATTTAATTGTTATTTAATTTTTACACGCACAATTTAATCGTAAAATTTTGATACCCATGATATGGAATCGTTCCATATAAAATTTTAAAACTTCCGCTGCACTGGGTATCAATTCTGATTGATCTGAACACCGTTTTCCAACATGATATTGGTTACGTTGTTACCTTGAAAGCATGTTTGTTGTTGTATTACTTGTAATGTTGCTTTTACTGAGATTATCATTCTCACCGGTTTATCCGGCTGTTGCTTTGTTTTGTATGTGTACTTGGCAACAGGTGGGGTAGGATCGAGTCATCGAAGACCTGGTTAACAGCAAGAGGGAGAGTTAGTAGTGGGACTTGGTTTAAAAGTCGAATCAGCATGTTTATATAGTTTAAGATTGAAGAATGTTAGAAGTCGAACTTGTTATGTTTGTTATTCAAATTTGTTTTGTATTCGGATTGTAATCTAGAATCAAAGCATGTTGGCATTGTATCGATTTAGATCCTTGTTGATCTTAGGCTTTATGAAAGCATGTTTGATTTTAAGTATTCTCTACACCCTGTTTTAAGGTATGTAATTGAATGCACGCAAGAAGCAAGCGCGGGATCTTTTTTTGTAATCTTGAGCATCCTACCCAGGCCTTCCACGCTCGAGCGAGGTGGTGCCTCGCGTACTAGGGGCCTCAGTTTTTTTGGCCCGCGCCCGCGCGAGCTTTGCCCCTCATGCGGGCGCGAGCCCTTGGTTGGGCTTGGGTTGAGAAGCCCGCGCGCGCGAGATGGCTATCTCGCGCGCGCGCGAGGCTTTCCCTTTAAAAAAAAAACTTTTGACTTGCTTTTAATCTTGGGTTCTGGTTTGATTATTGTTGTTTAATCTGAGATTAGTTGTTTAGAACCGAGGTCTCACATTAAGTGGTATCAAAGAGTTAAGATTCTTGGTTGAACTAGAGTGAGTGGGGTAGTTCGAGTCCGCATGTATTGGCTCCTCGCATGTGTTTGAATTATTTAATTGTTTATTTAATTCCATGCGAGCATGCTTTATTATTTGAGAATTAATTGAATTACATGATTTTGTGATTTAATTTATAAAGCATGAACTACTTGAGATATAATTGTTTTTGTTATCGACGGGTATCCGGCATTCCAAGCGGTTATAAGGGCACAGAAATCGTAGCGATTGAGTATCTTGTGTCCTAACCTTTGATTATCAGATGGGTCCTCGTCGAGTGATTAACAGAAACACACCGCCAGTCATTCCTACGACTGAACAAGCGAGCACTGAAGTTGATTAGTTGGATGCTACAGCGACGCCAATGGAAACCTTGCTGAAGAGGTTTCAGTCGTTTAATCCGCCATTGTTGATGGGTACAGAAAATCCAATTAACTATGAGAGTTGGTTGGATGACATTGATAAGTTGTTCGATTCCATTGATTACACAGATGACCGCCGAACCAGGTTAGTCATTCATCTGCTTCGTGGTGTGGACAAGAACTGGTGGATCATGACCAAGAGATCCTTGGAGAACAGAGGTACAGTTGGTCAATTGGTCTCTTTTCAAAACTGAGTTTTATAAGCGGTTTTTCCCTGTTTCGTACCGAAAGGACAAGAGAGCAGAGTTTGCCAATCTGAGGCAAGGGAATCTGAACATTGAGGAGTACGTATCCAAGTTTGATAGTCTATTGCGTTTTGCACCGCACATTGCCGACAGTGAAGAAGCCAAAGCCGATCAGTTCATCAACGGCTTGAATCCCGACATCTTCACATTGGTGAACACTGCTAGGCCAGATAACTTTGCGGATGCCATGAATCACGCAAAGGGAGCTGAAGCAGGCTTGTGGAGGCAGAGAGGTAATCAGATGGTGTCTCAGCAGCATAGGCAGTCTCAGAACCAACCATCTCAGCATCAAAATCAGCCACCTCAGTATCACAACCAGCAGCAGAGGTACAAAGGTGGAAACAGCGGGGGAAACAGAAGGGATCAGTACAAAGCAAGGGAGAAACAGTTCAAGAGGCAGGGGAACAGTTCTTCTAGTTCCAGTGGTTCTAAACAATTCGGTTCAGGACAGAGTTCTGGATTTTCATGCATGTACTGCAGCAAGTGTGGGGGAAGACACTCACCGGAACAGTGTGTGGGAGTCTTTGGGAACTGCAATACCTGTCAGCAACTGGGACACTTTTCCAAGGTGTGCCCTCAGTGTAGTAGAGATCAAGCTCAGAGTGGGAGTTCATCTAGTCCTACAGCTCAGCCTGAGAGACAGTCTTCTGCAGTTCACTCTTTCCAGCCTCAGCAGCAGAACAGACAGGGAGGTAACCCTAGTGCGAACCAGCCTCCGAGACAACAGACACGAGTCTTTGCTCTGACAGAGGATCAGGCTCAGGCAGCACCTGACGATGTTATAGCAGGTAACTATTCGATTTTTGGTTATTCTGCTCATGTTTTGATAGATACAGGTGCTTCCCATTCCTTTATCTCTGAGAAATTTATGTTATTGCATGCTTTGCCTACTGAGTTGTTGCCTACTGAGTTGTTGCCTACTGTAGTAGCTGTTACTTCACCTTTGGGTGGAGGAATTGTTTCTGTTCGATTAGTCAGGAACTGTGAACTCTGTTTTGAGGGAAATTTGTTAGAATTCGACTTTATTGTACTTGGGCTGTCAGATTTTGACTGTATTGTTGGTATAGATGCTTTAACCCAGTACAGGGCAACAGTCTATTGTTTTCTGAACGTTTTCAGGTTCAGACCTGAAATGGCAGACGAGTGGAAATTCTTTGGTAAGGGTTCTCGATCTAGAATTCCTTTGATTTCAGTGTTATCCATGACTCGTTTGTTACAGAGAGGTGCAGAGGGATTTTTTGTCTATGCAGTTGATGTACTGAAATCTAGCCCTGAATTGGTTGATATACCAGTGGTTAGATATTTTGCTGATGTGTTTCCGGAAGATGTTCCTGGATTACCGCCTATTCGAGAGATTGAATTCAGCATCGATTTGGTGTCAGGTACCCAACCTATTTCCAAAGCTCCTTATCGTATGACACCTATTGAATTGAGAGGGTTGATGGAGGAGCTTGAGGATTTGATTTCCAAGGGATACATCAGACCTAGTGTATTACCTTGGGGTGCTCCGGTTCTTTTTGTTCGGAAGAAGTATGGTTCTATGCGACTCTGTATTGACTACCGTCAATTGAATCAGGCTGCAGTCAAGAACAGGTATCCTTTACCCCGAATAGATGACCTTTTTGATCAGCTGCAGGGTTCTTCTGTCTATTCCAAGATTGATCTGAGGTCAGGTTATCATCAGCTGAGAGTGCGAGAGGAAGATGTTCCTATGACCGCATTCAGAATGAGGTATGGCCATTTTGAGTTTATAGTCATGCCGTTCGGTTTGACTAATGCTCCAGTGGTTTTTATGGGTTTGATGAACCGTATCTTTCAGCGTTATTTAGATGAGTTTGTTATTATCTTCATCGATGATATTCTTATCTATTCGAAGAACCGTACTGACCATGCAGAGCACTTGAGGATCGTCTTGAAGATTTTGCGAATTAAGCAGTTGTTTGCCAAACTGTCTAAATGTGAATTCTGGTTGGATCGAGTCGTCTTTCTCGGTCATATTATTTCTGGAGATGGGATTTCTGTCGATCCTAGCAAGATTGAAGCGGTTATGAATTGGCCTAGACCGACATCAGTACCTGAGATCCGAAGCTTTATGGGTTTAGCTGGTTATTATCGCCGATTCATCGAGGGTTTCTCGTCTATTGCCAAGCCGATTACCCAACTGACACAGAAGAATGCGCCTTTTATCTGGACTGCAGATTGCGAGCCTAGCTTTGTTGATCTGAAGAGGAGACTGACCAGTGCTCTGATTCTGTCTATCCCAAAAAGTACTGGAGGTTTTACTGTGTATTGCGATGCTTATAACCGTGGCTTGGGATGTGTTCTTATGCAGCATAAGCATGTGATAGCGTATGCATCGAGGCAGCTGAAGCCGCACGAGACTCGTTATCCGGTTCATGATCTTGAACTAGCTGCAATTGTTTTTGCTCTGAAGATCTGGCGTCACTATCTTTACGGTGAGTCATTTGAGATCTTTTTTTATCATAAGAGTCTTAAGTACTTGTTTTCACAGGCAGAACTGAATATGAGAAAGAGAAGATGGTCAGATCTGTTGAAGGATTTCGATTGTGAAATCAAGTATTATCCAGGAAAGTCGAATGCAGTTGCAGATGCCTTGAGCCGAAAGCTTTGTTCTTTATCTCTTTCTACTATTGGTGTTTCTCAATTGATCGATGATTGTTGCACTTTTGGTTCAGAGTTTGAAATAGATAGGAAGACTATCAGAGTGTTTGCTATTCAAGCCGAGCCGGATTTGTTTATTGCAATCAAAGAAGCACAAAAGTCTGATCCGAGCATTCAGGTTTCAGTGGAGAAAGTCAGATCTGGGCATCAGTCTGAATTCCAGGTTAGAGATGACGTTTTGTTTGTGAATAACCGTATTGTTGTGCCTGATATTTCGGAGTTGAGACAGCGTATTCTCCGAGAGGCTCATTGCAGTCGGTTCAGTGTTCATCCTGGAGGTCGTAAGATGTACAACGATCTGAAGAACCAGTTCAGGTGGAAGAAAATGAAGAGCAATGTTGCGAGGTTTGTATCGCGATGTTTGAACTATCAACAAGTGAAAGCAGAGCGGAAGCGACCTGGTGGTCTGTTGCACAGTCTATCTGTTCTTGAATGGAAATGGGATCACATTTTTATGGATTTCGTCACGAAGCTACCGCGATCTGTTCGAGGATGCGATGATATTTGGGTAGTGATCGACCGATTGAGGAAGTCTGCATGTTTTATTCCATATAGGATGATGTATCGTCACGATCAGATGGCTGAGTTGCATGTTAGCAATGTTGTGAGATTGCATGGGGTGCCGAAGTCGATCGTTTCAGACCGAGACCCTAGATTCACTTCGCACTTCTGGCACAGTCTTCAGGAGGCACTTGGTACTCGATTGCACCTGAGTACAGCTTATCATCCTCAGACCGACAGACAGTCAGAGCAGACTATCCAGACGTTAGAGGATATGCTGCGAGCAGTAGTTCTATACTTTGGCACTAGTTGGCAATACTCTTTGCCTCTCGTCGAGTTTTCTTACAACAATAGCTTCCAAGAGAGTATCGGTATGGCGCCTTTTGAGGCTTTGTACGGTAAGAAGTGCCGATCTCCGTTATTTTGGGATGATTTGTCCGAGTCACCTGATTTGGGGCCGGATATGCTTCTAGATATGGCAGAACAAGTTAAGATCATTCAGACTACAATGAAGTCAGCTCAGGATAGACAGTCGAAGTATGCTATTGTCAGACGCAGACCTCTGAGTTTCGATCAGGGAGACCGAGTCTTTCTGAAGATTTCACCTTTCAGAGGCACCGTTATATTTGGGAAGAGAGAAAAGTTATCTCCGAGATTCATCGGGCCGTACGAGATTCTCGAGAAGATAGGCGATCTTGCCTACAGACTTGCACTTCCTCCGTATTTATCTGGTATTCACGACGTTTTTGATGTCTCTATGCTACGGAAGTATCATCCAGACCTTTCTCATATTCTTTAGCCTGACGAAGCCGAGTTAGATGAGACTTTGAGCTACTTTGAGCGACCGATTCAGATCCTTTTTTGGAAGGAGAAGCAACTCAGAACCAAGTTGATTCCGTTGGTGAAAGTACAGTGGAGCCGTCACGGGGTCGAGGAAGCGACTTGGGAGACAGAATCTGACATGAGACAGCGATTTCCGGAGTTATTCGGATGACATAAGTTCTTCTTACTGTCTTTAGTTCTTTATTATATCTCATGAGTTGTGATTTCGTATTGATTTCGAGGACAAAATCTCTTCTTAGAGGGGGAGAATTGTAACGCCTTGTTTTTATCTTAAATGAGTTTATTTGAGTTAATCGGAGATTAAAGATTCAAGAGCCAACTTGATTTTGATCAAGGTCTATTTTGCAAAATTTGGATTTTTCAGGGACTAAAATGCAATTATTGGATTTTATATATTATCTTGACTTGGAATGACTTCTATCATTCTTCATCTCCTCCCTTACACGCCTCCTCCTCCATTTTCACGCCTCCAAGCTTTTTCAAGCTTTGGAAATTCAGTCCGAGCTCGATCCGTCCGTTGGAATTTATTTCTGAAGGCAGATTAACGATCACAGCAACGAGAGCTTCGTTATATCGTAAGTTTTTCTACGATCAGATACATTCTATTTTTCGGATGTTGTTAGAATCGTTCGAGATTCTAGTATGTTGTTCTTGACAGAGTTACGATCGTTTATTATCTGTCGGTTTTGAAATAGAGCGACGTTCGGAATTGTTATGATTTTTGAAAGCCTTGTTCAAAAATTTGGAATTTGAGATTGATGGTTTTGCTTTATTATTGTTGTTTTGGGCATTGATATGAGTTGATATCGATATTGAAATTCTGTCTGCGTTTTCGGTTTGTTCAGTTTATACCCGTTATGCCATCGGTTTGAGTTTCGAGATTTTGAATCGTTTTTGAGTTGTTGAAACCTTGGCTTTGAGTGATCGTTGTTGTTGATCATCTCTTTTCTTCGTACAGATTCGTTGGAGTTTGTCGAGCCCTGTGTTAGCAGCATTGATCGTCAAGAGATTGGACGAAGAACGGTAAAGAGATTTACCTTGAACCATAGTTGTTGTTTAGATTGTGTAGTCTTTGATACAATCTTTTGTTTTAGCTTATCCAGAGTTGGAACTACTTGCATTGAAAGGTAAAAGCAGTCATCGTTAGCGGGATAGCATACTCGGGACAGTTGGTTCTCAAGTTTCCCTTAAAATCACATACTTGCATCAATAATTGTTCTAGCATGTGGAACTTGTATTTTGCTTATTGATTGAGCTTTGTTATGTGGCTTATGTTTTATGTTTTGTTATGCATTCATCTTGAGCCAACTTTGATTTCAGCAAGCAGAACAGCCCTTTTTGTTTAGACATTTTGTGGGCTATGTTGCGAGTGGCCTGGGTTGTAGAAGTTCACCTAGTGTCAACATACTCCTCATAGTCGCACCGAAGTCTAGGGGATTGTGATACGTGACACCACCTCGATTGGGAGAGTCGGTGAGTCATTACGTGGTCTCATCTTCGGGATCCCAAAAAGCACAGCAGCAATCCCTCGTTTATCAGAATTGATATCCCGATTTAAAGACATGCATTTCATTACGTTGATATTGGTTACGTTGTTACCTTGAAAGCATGTTTGTTGTTGTATTACTTGTTATGTTGCTTTTACTGGGATTATCATTCTCACCGGTTTATTCGGCTGTTGCTTTGTTTTGTATGTGTACTTGGCAACAGGTGGGGCAGGATCGAGTCAGCAAAGACCTGGTTAACAGCAAGAGGGAGAGTTAGTATTAGGACTCGGTTTAGAAGTCGAATCAGCATGTTTAACTAGTTTAAGATTGAAGCATGTTAGAACTCGAACTTGTTATGTTTGTTATTCGAATTTGTTTTGTATTCAGATTGTAATCTAAAATTGAAGCATGTTTGCATTGTATCGATTTAGATCCTTGTTGATCTTAGGCTTTATGAAAGCATGTTTAATTTTGAGTATTCTCTACACCCTGTTTTAGTGTATGTAATTGAATGCACGCCAGAAGCAAGCGCATGATCTTTTTTTGTTAGCCTGAGCTTCCTTCCCAGGCCTTTCGTGCGCGAGCGAGGTGGTGCCTTGCACGCGGCCTCGGTTTTGTTGGCCCGCGCGCGCGAGCTTTGCCCCTCGCGCGGGCGCGAGCCCTCGGTTGGGCTCGGTTGAGAAGCCCGCGCGCGCGAGATGGCTATCTCGTGCGGGCGCGAGGCGTTCCCTTTAAAAAAAAACTTTTGACTTGCTTTTAATCTTGGGTTCTGGTTTAATTATTGTTGTTTAATCCGAGATTAGTTGTTTAGAACCGAGGTCTCACATCCTGGACCGTCTAGCCTCAGACCTGCCCCGCCACAAGGTATCAAGAACACCAAACACAGGGCGTGAGCGACAACACTCAATACGAAAGCAATGATATATAAACTAATATGCAGCAAGCAAATGACTTTAAAATCCTGGGTAAAATAGTCTGCTCAGGGCACCACCAAATATACAGCACCTTGCCAGAGAGCGACTGTAGTACCTAAAAATCTAATCTACTAAATCACATACATTTATATTAAATAAATATTATGATTATTATTTTTAAGTTTAATCGATTTAAATTTTGTTATTTGAATTATATGTTAATAAAATATTAATTATTTATTCAAATAATTTTATTGTAACAGCTATTTAATTTATATTGTAATTGTTTAAGTTTAATTGTCTAAATGATTTTTATTGTGAAACTTAATTGTTTTAAATATTTTAAAGGTTAGCTTGCTTAATTAAATGATTCTAATTATTTAGTTATTTAAATTATTTTAAAATTCCTAGCTTATTTATTTAAATGTTTTTATCTGTCCAAATTATTTTAAAGGTTTTTTATACCGCGAGTGTATTTATTTAAATTAATTTTAAACGTTTGTCTAGTTGTTTAAATTATTTAATTGCTCTGCTATTATTTAAATATTCCATTTATTGTCGTGACATCAAAATATTTAAAGTGTTGATTTTAATTCCTAAGATAGTGCCTAAATTCATTTTCAATATTTATGATTTTAATTTCTTGGATTTTTAATTTCTTAAGTTTCCTTTAAAGTTTTAGTTGCTCAAAGATTTTAAGTTAATTATTCTTAAAGATTCTTAAGTTCAATGTTCTCCGGTTCCGGCTTCGACGATGGTGGATTTTGGCAGTAAATTCTAAGATTTTATTTTAAAAGAGATAAGTTGGGAGGAATGAGAAATTTAGACGAGAGTTTGATTTTTTGAAGTTTTCGGGTGTCAGAAATCATTTTATCGCATTCTTGGGCTTTTTCTTTAACTTTTTCAAAAGTTAGAATTTTCTTAAACCCGGACTAGTAAAACTCAATTTAATATTTTAATTTTGGGTTTTTTTTAACTTAGGAATTTTATAAGTGCAAGTTTCGTAAGAAAAAGTTGTAGTATTTTAAGTTGTACTTTTAAAACAACACACACCTACTTTTATATACTTATACCTATACACACACATATACACTTAAACTTAAAATACAACTCAATTGTAACCCAAGTCCCCAAAACACATCTACCTCACGCATCACACACTCCCCTCACGTTTTTCTCACACACCAAGGCCGCTCCATAGCTTCTTCCTCCTCCAAGATTTCTCCACCATCGCCGCCGCCCAGTAGTCATCCCAGCAGACCAAAGTCCAGGTCTAGGAGGTGCTGCAGCTGTGTTAAGTCGTGTCCTAGCAGCCATCTCTTTTTTTTTTCCATCGGTGTGTTGGTTGTTCTCGGTTGAGGCAAGTATGAGCACCCATTGGGCTCCAAGCTAGCTATTTAATTTTCTTGCTATAGTCTTGAGTAAATTTTGAAATGACCATGATTTTTACAATTGTAGTGTTTGGTTTTTACTGATTTCCAGTGCACTTTATGTTCAAAAGTCGAGTTGTGCTCATGATTTGAAGTTCAAGGAGTCGTATGATGAAATTAGGAAAGAGGCATGTAGAGTTTGATGCATATCGTTTCTTTTTCAGAAAATTTCAGAAATGTCATGGCCTAAATTCGAACTTTGCATTGTGTTTTGATTGAGTATTGATTGGTGTCATGAGGAATTCATTGGAAACCATGAGTCTCTTTGATTGTCCAAGCATTTGGTGCATTTTGGTGTGTGTTTTGTTAATTTCAAAGAAATGAGTTTGTGGTGTGGTTTGAGGGCTTCCTAGTGGTTGTATAAGTCCTAAGAGATGGTGTTGAAGGTTTCTAAGGGCTGGAAATGGATTAGAGTTAAGGCAAAAGAAGTATAGAGTTGGAATTGGAAGGGTAGGTGAATGGGTTGGGTTGCATTTGTGTTAGGGCTGCTGTTTCGGGTGCAGGGGCATAGGCTGGTGTGGTCTGGTCAGGCTTGGGCTTATTCCTAGGTCAATATTATGATGTTGTGGTCGCATCGGTATAAAATGGGCTCGTTTCGGCTAAGATTTGAATAGGTTAAGGGTCCTTTAAGTTTGAGGTGTTGGTGCAGAATTTTTAAGAGGGAAAATGGGGTTGTCCAAAATTGATTGTGAATTGTGGGTTGCTTGGCTGTCAAATGGAGTCATAACCTGGTCCTATGGCTAGTTTGAAGTGTTTGGTGATTTTTGGTTCGAGCGGGGTCGAATTCGGTTAAGGTAAGATCGAGTTAAGTGCATTTTGGGTTGATTGCTCGGGTTAGGCCTTATTTGTAAGATTTGGAGTTAAAGTTTGGGTAGTCCACCTAGGGGCAGCCACTCTCTCACCCCATACCCACATTATTGTGTTGCGTTTCATTTCCTAAAGTTGCATTCTTGTATGTTTGAGTCTCGTGTTTGAGCTAAGCAAATGGTCACAAGGGAAATCTCTTCTATTCTTGCATGAAAAATATTTTGAGTCGAGTCAAAGAAGGAAAAGAAAATATTTTTTTTGAACGAAGTGAGTTGATTGTGACAAGACAGGGTAATATTGGGTTGGGGGATGCCTCACTCACTTGCAAAATAGACGGGTAGTACGAGATCGGGAGACATCCCGGGATCCCTATCAAAATAGACGGGTAGTGTGAGATCGGGAGAAATCTCGGGATCCCTACCAAATGAAAGTTAAAGGGGCAAGTTGCGTCGGGAGAAATCTCGGCGTCTTACCAGCATAGTGCACTGCAGCCATTGATCGATAAAAAACAGAGGGTCACATTTCAAGGATCTAAGTTCTCAGTTTCAGTTTTAGTTTAAGTGACAGTTTGACTCGTCTCAATCTTTTCAGTTTGAGGTCATGCATGAGTTTCAAATAAGATAAGAAAGTGCAAGAGTTTCATAGCGTGAGTTGGCGTGAGTTCATTGTTTATAGGTTGTCTCATTCTCCTGTATCATGCATAATTTCAGTTTAAGTTTCAAAGTATATTATGTACAGTACTTTGAGTATTACTACAGATATTTTAAACCCTTGTTATTTCACTGTTTATACTTGCTGAGTCATTAGACTCACTATGCTTTCTTGATTGCTAGGTGAGGAGGAGTATCTAGAGATCAAGGGGAAGGATCCTCGGGGTTGAGGTCGCCGGTGGTGCAAGGCCCTATGACCGTTGCTACTTTTAAGTTTCCGCATAAGACTATGTTTGAAATAAGAATGTTTACTTTGAGTACTTTCAGTATTAGCCAGGATGTGTTTTTTCCCTGTGCTTAAACTTTTAGTCTTGAAATTTGTTATCGCTATTATTGCAACCGTGTGAGGTTGCCTTTCATAGTTTATGATTATCGCAGTTTGGATTTCTTTTTATCACGTTTATTTCTTTATGTTGGAATTGTTGTGTGGTACAGGGTGGCTTTGTTTTCTTTCAGACAAGTCATGGCAAAATTTTTATAAATCCGTATTTTTCTTTATTATTTAATTAAGTTTAGAGGATAGGGTCGTTTCAGCGACTACGCCGGGGTACTCTTATATTCACCCTATCAACTATAGTGTCTAATCCACCGTCGTGGTCGCTCCTACTGATAGCAAATCTAGGGGCTGAACCTCCCCAAAACCTAACTCAAATCCAAAACAGGATGCAAGGCTCACATGGAAACTGACAATACCTGGCTCGAGTCCATGATGAGTTACAAGCTCCCTATGGAAACTGTCTATGACTCACATCACACAAGATGTAGTCCAGTATAAAACATGCATGTGCTAAAGCAGTAAATCATGGAAAACATATAGCACATACTCATGCAACATATAAACATATATATCATGCCGGCTATCTTGGTTAGTACTTACGTACCTCTAATACTGCAGGCAAATCCTAGAACCTCAGGTCTAGATCCCACGCCTACTAGTCCACACTACGACGTCTACAATGCAAATACTCATGCATCAATATTTAAGCTCTAAAAGCCTTAACTATGCTATTTCATACTCCTAAATATTTTTAGGAAGCCAAAGTTATACCTGCGTCCGTCATCAGCCCTTTGTTGCCGCTTGCCTCAGAACTAGGCCACAACTCCACTACGATGCCTGGCCGCAATGCCACTTCCGAAATTCCAAAAGGACGTCTAGAATTCCCTAGATCTAAGTTAGAAGGCTAAGGAATCTAGAGAGAAGAGAGGAAAGGTGCGAGTGAAAATGAATCTCGGACCCTTTATTTATAGACGACGTTCAGACCGTCTGAACCCCGTTCGGAGCCTCCGAACACGATCGGAGTATCCGATCCCAACTTTGGGTCGTCCGAAGTCCCATCAATATGTCATCCATGACATCACCTTGCTGACGTAATTGATGACGTAAGCCCTAGCCCTGATCGGACCGTCCAAACCTGCCGACGGAGCGTCCGATCACGATCGGAGTATACGAACTCCACTTCGGAGCGTCCGATCTGCGCTGGCCCAATTTTCTTACTTTTTGTTAATTATTCCTTAATTATCTCATTAGGTTATGGGTTACTACATAATCAAAATAAAATTACTAATTAAATTAACATTAGAATAAATTAAATTAAAAATGCAGGAGAGATTTAAATGAAAAGATCAATAAAGAAATATTCGATCAAGGTGCACGCAGGTGCCAGACAAATTATGCAAACACATGGCAAAATCTAAGCTCCAATTTCAATCTAATCACGATGAATTCTCCTAAATTATTCAAGAGTCTATTTCTAGAACAAGTGAACCTATTCAAATATTGACGAATTAAATTTTCATAATTCTAATCAAACTCAAATGCATTCGGAACTATGAGAATTCAGTTTACACCTAAAGCCGCATACTGAAACCGAATACTATTTTTAGTCGGTTTTACCATATGTCAATTATTGGAGTGATCAAAATCAATTAATCCTCTGTCAACTTGAAATCGATTAACAAGAAAGCAAAAAAATGAGCAGGTTATTCACAGGAAGACAATAAAAATCCAACAATAAATAATTTTGATAGAAATAAGAAAATCTCAAATAAATATCCACGTATTCAACAATAATATGTCTGGCCCAATCTCGTGGCCTCAATCGAAAAGAAACTACTACTCCATAAACAAAATTATGATTTAAACAAATTTTTTAATCATGAAATATAAATAAAATTCAAGAAGAGAAGAAAAACTGAGTGTCAAAATCTTCAATCTTCACGCCTGTAGCCGCCGCCTCTCTGAAGTTCCAGAACCCTTTCTCATGTCTGATGATTCCCTTTTATATGGGTTCAAAAAGCCCATGAAATACAGCCCACAAAATATAATTGTTAATTTCCAAAATTATAAACTTTTCCGGATTCGCGATCTCTCACTTGAGCGCATAATCGTGTGCTTGAGCGAGCACACTTCTGTCTCGATTCCTTTTTCTGTCCATATTTCTCGCTCGAGCGGCAAAAAGTTGTTCTCGAGTGAGAACTACTCTGCCTCATTAATTCTTTTCCGCACATCAACCTAGCGCAGCTCAACCTACTTGCGCGATAGAGCTATTCATCAGTGCAATAGCGCTTTTCCCTTGCGCAATAGAACTATAATGTAGCGCTTCTTTTCTCCTCCTAGAGCTGTAGTTTAGAGTTGTTCATTAGCAGCGCTTGTTTCCTTTTCTTGTTCTCTCACCAAGCGCTATAGCGCTGTTCTTAGAGTTGTTCGATAGATGCTCTACTTCTTTCTTTTCACTTTTCTTTCCTTCAAAACTCTTTTAATTTCCATTTTCCTACAAATACCGAATGCACATGAATGCAATAAAATACTTAAAAACATACAAAACAATACGAATGCACACAACAATAAACATAAAAATATCACGAAATAATGCATACAAAATGAACTTATCACTAGACTGATCTTGATCAATTGTTCAACTTAATTTACCTTGGTTCAGTCTATCTCAATGCAGTCTAACTCCAGTTTCCTTCTTGTTTCTTTAGATTCAGTTTAGTTCACCTTCTTGGTTCAGTTCACTAAGAGCATGTTCAATGGTAAGAGGATGTTGGTGTGACGAAGTTCGTAACTTCATTGCATAATAATGTCAGCGATGATAACTTCATTGCTTGGTTCGACGAGGATGAGATGATGTTGTGGAGATGGTGCTGAAATATTAATTTTTTATTTAATTAAATATATTTTTATTTAAACACAAAATAAATTTGCACAATTAAAAAAACTAAAATTACACATAAAATAAATTTTAAATATTACAAAAATTAAAAAATACACGAAATTAAGAATTTTAAAAATTACAAATAATTAAAGCAAATTACCAACTACAAAATAAATACACAAAAATAAATTTTTTAATAATAATTTTGTAAATTTTAATTTTTAAAATTATTTTTAATAATTTAAAAGGCCATATTAATCTGTTCCAACAGCCAGATTAATCTGGCCATAGATCAGTTTCAAATTTTTTAAACAAAATAAAAAAAATAAAAAAAGAAAAGAAGTATATCGGGTTTCACCGCGCGGAGGGTTTCTGCGCAGGGCCTACCCCTTCCTCGCACGCGGATAACATCCGCGTGCAACAATCTCGCCCCTTGGAAGGGGCAAAAGATGAAGTGGGGCGAGGAAGCCCACTTCATCGCTGGGCTTCCTCACCCCTTGGGGATGCCCTAACTTCAGTTTCGATGCTCGACTGAGTTTCGAATTTTTTGGGTCTTCTCAAAGTATGGAGTGCACGAAATAGAGCATGCTTTGAAGATGAAACTCCGAACGTTGAAGACATGGTTTAACGCATTAAGATTTTGATTTTACGTTGTATGTATTCAAACTATGATGTTGTGCTTTCGTGGCTTTGTTAGCTTGCATTTCGGATAATCACCCGAAGATGTCAGATGTAGGTGTACTTATACTCATTTACCTTTAATGAATTCTTCATTCATTAAAAAAAAAAAAAAGAAAGAAAGAAACATCTATTAATAAAGGGGAAAAGAAACAGAAAATCTGGAAGCTAAACAAAAAAATATATACGTCTTTACCCCTTTTTATAGAAATAAAAATCAAAGACACGAAGATGAATAAAGAAAATATTTGTATTTAGGATGTTGTAAATGCAACAAAAAAATACATTTACCTACAAAAAAAAGTGAGTAGTTGGTCATAATAATTTACACACTTTTACCGAAATAATTAAATGCAAACACACGAATCCAAATAAACATGCATCAATTAATAATCCTTCCACTATACATCAAATAATTCGAAATTAGCTCTAATTTGTCCCTAGGAGTAGGAATATCATTTTCCAATAAGCAATCAAATCAAAAGGTTATTAAATTTGGAGTTAAGTACATTATTAAGTAATGACCATATTCACAACCTTATGAATCACAAACAAATAAAAAGGTTAAATTATAAGCTCACAAATCAAACTAATATATTTATAGATAAAATAAATAAATATAGAAGCATAGATATTATAAATAGATAAAATATGTAATAACTTTTTTTATTGAATAAGAAAAACAAATTATAAATGTGTCTATATTCATTTGTAAAATTAAGATTATTATTTTTTAAAAAAGAAACAAAAGAAAAATTTTGTTACGTGCTTGCTATTAATCTTGCAAAGATACAATATTGTAAAAAGTTAAAAATATATCCCAAACCCAATAAGGCATTCAAGACACCAATACAAGAAAAATTAGAAGCAATTAATTTATAGGATGAATGAAAAAATAAATACACGTACACATAATTTCAAAGAATAACTTAAATCAAGTTTATATTATTATTACAGGGAAAAATTAAAGCACCCATATATCCCATCTTATCCATGTAATAAGCATTAGCTTATTGTTGGTAAGTAGATACAAATTGGTCTAAATAAGGTAATTCCTATTATATACCACGATAGGAGTCCTGACAGTACTATGAACACCATCGGACCACTCTAGTGATGCAGATATCATTTTCTCTATCTTCCCATTAATTGACAATACGAATGATTGTTTTTTATTTAGTGCCGTAAATTCGAGAACGCTAGGCGTCACGGTGATGTTATAATCCAAACTAGTGCTGGTGATTGCCTTGTACGTTGAATTTGTGGATCCTACATTTGTTACTGTTCTGTTGAACTGTGTTGAGAATTGTGTGCTCTCAAAACTTTTAGGAAAGAATGGAAATGTCATTGCTGGATAATTCAGATCGTTGGATGTCGATTTCTTGTCCGGACATATGATGCTTCTTCCTATTATTTTGCTAAGCCTTGACGCATCATAGCTAGAGTTGCAAAGATATTTGATATAATCTTCGGCCGTGATCTCATACACGAGGCCAGTGTCAACAGCTTTGATGGGATCGATATGGCCTGCTCCGTAAGAAAACTCTCCATATGGATCATTGGTGGCATTCATTCTCCATGCTATGAGATGAATGAAAGAAAGAAAAGAGAGAATAAAAAAAGAGTTTGCATACAAAAGCAAAGATGATCAGACTACACCATCTTTAAATTTCAGTTAAATCACCAGTCGTCATGAGAGCTGATTTGATTGCAGAAGGGGACCAATCGGGGTGGAATGATTTAACGTATGCAGCCGCGCCAGCGACATGAGGGCAAGACATCGATGTTCCGGATAATATACTATATTTCACGGATCGCTTATCTTTTGAGTTTTCTGATGGTGAAGCTAAAGGTGAGAATGCTGCTAAGATTTCAACTCCAGGGGCTGTTACATCAGGCTGCGTATACATTTTCATTCCCCTGTATTAATAATATACACATTCTTTGAAATGTTGTAATGGCCGTAAATTTTTACTACACGTACCTTCAAAATATTTAGAAAATTGATATTTGGGCCTCTTGAAGAAAAGGAAGCAATAGAAGGGGCGTTAAGATTGGTCACAAATTCGCTCTTGAGTATCTGCACGGTGTGATTTCTGCATTTATTAGTAAGATATTGTCATACCCAAGAGATTCCATGGAATTTTGAATGAGATGTGACAGGGGTTCAGTACTTTGTGGAGTTGAATTAGCCTTTTATGTCATGGAAGTGTGGCAAACTTAAAGAAGAAATGGGGATTGGAACAATGAAGGAAACATCACTAGGTGATGTTATCAGCGGTAGGACTGCACCAACCGCTCCAGCGCGGAACGCCTCTGCCAAGCCGATGTCTTTGTTGCAAAGCACAACCTTGTCTTTTACTTTTGTTTTATCCAAGCAATCTGTTGAGCAGGACCTGAAATTTTCATACAGAAAATTTTAAAAATAAAGTGTATGTTTTGTAACAACGAATGGAAAGTTAGTTAACAAACTCAGCATCTGGTTCGGTGCATCCGCTTGAGGTTTCTTGCCCATATGCCAAGGGAAAACTCTTCCCCTTGAAATCGAAAGCATTGATCGATTTTCCCTGTAAGATAACGTAAAATTTAATCAAAATGGGATCTCAGAATTTAAGGTATGATTCCTTATATTTTTAAGAACATGCATACCGAAATTGAAGTTCCATTCCCAAGAACCACTTTGGTGATTATACCTCTATCAGTAATGCTAGCCGCAACCGTGAAAATCCATGGAGCGACGCTTGTGATCCCACTAAGACCGTTATTCCCTGCTGATTGTACTAATAAAATACCCTTTTGTAAAGCATGAAACGATCCGATTGCAACCTCGTCCTTATCCAATGTGCGTGGAAGAGAGTGTCCGATAGAGACGGTAATGATATCAACTCCATCAGCTATAGCATCATCAAACGCAGCTAATATATCTGAAGACTGGCACCCCAGATCAGGATAACAAACTTTATATGCAGCGATTCTAGCCAACGGCACGCCTCCTCTTGCAGTCCCATTAGCAATGCCATAAAAACTAGTGTCTTTAACCATGTTCCCAGCTGCAGTAGACACCGTATGAGATCCGTGGCCTTCTTCATCCCTTGCCGATTCATCCGAAAGCTTGAAGGAGTTGTAGTACCGGGCTCCGATTAGTTTGCTGCATTCACAAAACAGATTTGTCAACTTCTCAAGAACAGAAAGGACATGGCAGTGACAAAATGGTTTAATTTACTTGTTGCAGGTGAAATTTTGTCCTCCTTTACACGCTCCTTTCCATTTCTTGGGAGGAGGGCTGAAGCCTTTGTCACTGAAACTCTCTGATTCCGGCCATATTCCGGTGTCAATGACCCCAACAATCGTGTCGCTCTCCACAGTTGGATTTCGATGAAAATTTTCGCGGAGTCCTATGAAATCCCATGATCTTGTTGTTTGTAATTGAAGAGCTTTACTAGGAAAAATTGATACCACTTCTTCCTTACCTGGATTTCATTCTTAAGACATTAAATGCACTTACATGCAACTTATCCATTCTATATTTTAATGAAAAGCACTTTTAGGACAAAAAGACAAAATATGTGAAAACTGATCAAAGACAGAAGTTTACGTACTCGCCAACTTTTCCTGCTCTTCATGTGTGATATAGGCAACAAAACCATTGAAACTCCGACCGTAACTTCGGATTAATGATTGACCACGAAACCTTCGAGAAACGAGCATAGATCAAGAAAACAAAAACTTTGATTTTTTTTCTACAAATCCCATATCTTTAATGAATGGGAAAATGTTACACAAGTTTACGATACCTGCTGTCAACAACATCTTGAAGCATATGCTCGAGTGGTATGTGGAAGATGACGATTCTTCGTTCTCCCCGATCTGTCCCATGTACACTATGTAAATCTTTCTTTCTTGGTCTGAAGCATGACAACATATTATCCGACACAAAACACAAAGAACAAACAAAACAGAGGAAAGTTTGAGAGATTGCATTGCTCTGTGCATTGTTGAAGGATTGAAATGTGAAACAATGCCCCAGTTTTGATTTATGAATGTGTCTTTGTCTGATTGTGTTAGCCTTTTGACATCCTTTAATAGAATGAAATTTTTATTCTATAATAAGATTCAGCTGATTTGATTTCATGAGGTTGACTCTAGCTATTAATTGAATTCATTATGATTTTCTGCATTGACACAACTGTATCCTTGTTTTGGATCTCATATATTCTCAAAAATGATTTTCTGTTTTCTTATTGGAAAATTGGGTTTTCTATCTTCTATATTCGACATTTTGCGATTTTTTGTCCAATATAAAATGAATTGTTGTTCCACTTCTTAATTTTTTTTTAAAAATGTTATATTTACACCTTAGTTTACATCATTACTTAAAATTTTCATTATTTCTCTCATTAAATACAAAACTACCCATGATAAGAAATAAATATCTAGTTGATCAAGAAAATTTTTGTAATAAGTAAGGGTGTAAATCATGGTGTATACTAAGGTGTACATCTAGCATTACTCAATTTTTTTGGGCAATTTTGGTCATTTTATAGTTTTAATTTTTAATTGAAATTATTTGTATGGCATTGAACACATCAATATCACGCCAGTACTATGTCAAACAAATTAAAATTGACAAAAAAACAAAGATAATGTATAAAAACTTAAATTCAATAACATAAAAAACTTAAATAATAAAAATATATACATCAAGGATGAAAGTTTACTGTAGAGAATAATTGGTTGCTAACAAAAACAGATTCAGATGTTGTCAATAGATGTAGGCAACATATATCCTAACATGCAGCGAAATTTATGAAAACGTGAATAAAATAAACAATCAACCAAATAAACAGACTCAAATATTTAAGCAAGAGTATAAAATATTATTGCAACGCCTAAGAGTAAAACTTTCACTAAAAAATTAAATCAAAGAGTTTACAAAACCTTAAAACTAGTGAATTATTGTAAAAGACAATTTTCTCAAAAACATGTGAGAAAATAAAGAATAAAACATCTACTAAAAATTCTATGTGAGATGGAATAAAAAACGAAGTAAGGAGATGATGTTTGACAACTAAACACGACACCAACAACACCGACGATCCAATCTTCTATGCTCTCAAAACCTTCAAATCAATCAAGTAAAGTAACACGAACAAAGTCGAAAACCTGAGCTTTAGAAATCTTCAAAGTGTTCGCACAATTCTCTCAATCTCGGCTCTCTCTTGTTTGTCTCCCTTTTCGTGCAAGCCTCCACACCTTTTTTTATAAAATCCTCATGATTTGTTTCCATGTAGACGTGGTCCAAAATTAGCATAATCTTGTTTTTTTGTTTCAAAATTGAATCTACAAAGATAAGATAATTATAACAAGAGATTAAGATATGATAAATATAAGATAATATCATAAGTGTACAATATATCATATCTTATCAACTAAGGAAATAATTCTATTAAAACTTTGAGTCCAAAAAAGGCAAAATACTTAAATAAATCTTTTTAAAACCTAAGGGATTTTAGGAAATAAATATTCCCTTCATTTACAATTTTTCCTTTCATGCAAATCAAAGTTAGTAGTGATTATCTTTAGGGAAATTAGCTTGATTTAATGTGGTCTTTACTAAATCTTGACTTTCCTTTTTTTTTTCCAATTCAAATTTGACAGTCGTTACCGAGTTGCCAAAATATATGCTTTGATTTTGGGGGTAATTGCATACATTATCCTTGTGAAATACCGAGATTGCTAAAAGCCCCCTATGAAAAAATAGTAATGTACTAGCTCCCCCTGTTTTTTCTAATTTTGAGCACATGCATCCCTGTGTTTTCAAAATTTGAGCATATAACCCCTTGTCAGTACATATTTTAAGGAGTATTTGTGCATAAAATTTGAAAACACGAGGAGTTTATAGTCATAGGGTGTTTTTAGCAATCTCATGATTTCACAGGGGTAGCATATACAATTATCCCTTGATTTTGTTAATTTTGTTCAACGGGAAAATGGGACTAGGATTGCCTCAACACGTGAATAATTTTAAACTAAAACGATGATTTCATTTCTACGTTGTTTTATATTTCCAACAAAATTGCTATCAGTTGATCTCACGAGTCAATTTTTGAGACACAGATCTCGTACGATTAAACCTATGAAGATGTATTATTTTTTATGTCAAACAATATATATTACCTTTTTATTGTCGAAATGAATCAAAAAGAGCAATCTCACAAATATAAATCCATGAGACCGGTGATAAGTACATTTTGAATGCATTATTTTGTGATAGGTTTATGTTTTTTTTGTGTGCATTCACATTATTTTTATGTGTTTTAGTGCATGTGTGTGTATTTCACTCCTCGGGTTAATTTTGTAGGAAAATGGATTTTTGAAGTGTGAATTACGGAGCAGCTTTGTTCGAAAAATCAAATTAAATTCTAGAAAGATCCAAATCTGATCTCCACTTTCAGATTAAAGTTCAGGATGTTTTGAAGCTGCTGTCCAAATTTCAGCTCGATCCGACGGCTAGATCTCGAGATATGAATTTTTGAAAATCGTCGCTCGGCGCAGAAAATTTGTACTACGCGCGCGAGAATCAAGCTCGCGCATGCGTGAGTCGGACGTCCAGACTTCTGTTTTTTAATGCTGCGCGCGCGCGAGGAATATGCCATGCGCGCGTCTTTTGGGGTCATTTGTGTTCCGAAAAATCCTTGTTTTGAGAGGAAATTAACTGGTAGGCGTTCCGGACCATATATATACAAGATATAACATATTTTTGAGGGTTGGGAAGTTCCAGAACGCAGAGAACGCAAGAGAGGCGGCTACAAGGCTTGGGAGAGAAGATATCTTCTTTTCTTTTCTTCTTCTTATTTTTATTTTTAAATTATTATTTTTAATTATTGAGTAGTTTATTTTCAACCAAGACGGCGTGATTGGGCCGAACAAATTTATGTAGAAAACTTGGATGTTTTTTTGGGATTTTTCAGAGTTGATTTATTTTATTGATTGTCAGATTTATATTTGTCTTGTGAATAGTCTGATCAACTGTTTGCTTGCATGTTAATCGATTCCAAGTCGACAGAGGAGGTATTGATTTTGATCACTCTGATAATTAACACATGGTAAAACCGACTAGAAATAGAATTCGGTTTCAGTGTGCGGTTTGGGTGTAAACTGAATTTTCACAAATATTTAATGCATTCAAATTTGATTAGAATTACGAAAGATTACTTCATCAATATTTGAATAGGTTTGATTGTTCTAGAAATAGTCATTTGAACAAGATAGGAGAATTCCCGTAATTTAAGATTAAATCTAAGTCCTGAATCGACTACTTGTCACATGATTTGTTCGGTACCTACGTGTGTCTTGGTTGTCTCGTTTTTATTATTTTTATCTTCAGGTTTTTTATTCTTATTTCTTAAGCAGTTTTTATTTTATTTTCTTATTTTATATAAATCAAATTGCTTTTTATTATTTTTTCTAGATTAAGTAAAATAATTAATTCTTGAGAATTGACTGCAGTCCCTGTGGGATCGATACTTGGACTCTCAGTCCACTTTACTATTACTTGACCTGGTACGCTTGCCAGTAGATTTATATCACACCGATTTAGCCGGTCAAGTTTTTGGAGTCGTTGCCAGGGACTGTTTAGTTAATATTAGATAGATTATTTGCTTGAGACTAGATTTTTTTCCCTTCTGTCTTTTCTTTCTTTTCGTTATTTTTAATTTTAATTTTATTTTTTCTTACTTTTGAGGTACTTGGAGATGGATCATCGACAGGTGTTCACAAGATTTGGCCAGCAATACTTGGAGCCTTTCTATGCTTCTTGGGGGAGATTCAATGATTTGAAGAACAGATTTCAATGCCATCAGTTTTCGACTTACACCCTCACTAAAATTTTTTATGGTGGTTTGGATGAGATTACAAGAAGTTGGGTAGATTCTGGAGCTTTGGTCACTGATAGTCAATTGTTTAGAAGAGATGAAGACAGTGCGATGCACTTGTTAAATGATTTGACAGATTTTGACTACCATTGGCATTGTAATCCTTCATTGCAAGGTTGGAGTCACAAATATCCTCCAGATATCAACTCTAAAAATTTTACAAACCAACCATCGGAGAGTCAAGAAGAGTGTGTAGGGTTTTCTAAACATTATGTGGCTCAGTTGGAGAATCTTTTGCGGCAACAGACAGAGACAAATCAATTCTTAGAAAGTCATATCAAGTCTTGGAGTCTTTTGGATGAACAGATTGCGCTTCTTAGAGAAGCAAATTTTGAGATCTGCCAAAGGAGTGAAGTAACTGAGCCAGCGCATGAAGAAATAATTTTTGAGGAATTTTCTTGTGAAGAAGAGCCAATAGTGGACTTGGAGGAGGAAGAAACATACAAGACTACAGATTTTACCTCGTCAATGGTTGTTCCATGTACACCGTTAGAAGATTCTTTCTTGCCATTGACGCCACCTCCAAAATATTCCATCCTCCATGAGCTTCAGCCTGCAATCCGAATCTCCTTCCAAACTAATCAGTTCAGACTGAGTGTTGTTGGACCGACAAGCTTAAATTGTCAATATCACGCCAAGCTTGAGGGCGAAGGAAATCAAGACCCATATGTAGAATCATATGATTCTTACTATAGGCGGCAGCCGCTCTTTGATGGTTGCTTCTGCATAGTCGGGCATTAGACTATAAATTTAGCGCTGACTGGGAGGAAACCCAGTGTTCTTTCCCTTGTTTTTTATTTTATTTTTGGTTTTTTTTTTTTTTTTATTTTTACTTCTTTCCCATTCCAGTTTGCCGAGCCTGCCCGATATACACAGTCTGCTACTGCTGTCCCAGCTGATATTGTCAAGAAGGAAGAGGACGAATACGCAACCAGAGGAGTGTTATTTTTGTTTTCATTGTGTGTTTGTTTTGCATTCTGTTCATTGTTCTAAAGCATTGAAGGCAATGCTTTGGATAAGTATGGGGGGTGGACTAGTTTATTGCATTGGTTATTGTGTTGTTGTTTAGTTATTATGTTTGTGTTCATTCTGTTTGCATTCATTTGGTTTACTTTTTGTGTTTGGTTCGTAATCATGCATATCATTTTGTTGTTGTTCGTGTTGTCTTGCATGAGTAGAATGATGAATGTTAGCCGATGATGATAGAGTTGAAAAAAAAATTTTAGAAAATGTTGCTTTTGATTGAACATGAGAAACTGTTGGTTGAATAGTGAATATTTTTAAGCACGCGTGTTAGACTGGTGCAGTGTAACGATGTAATTGATGATGTTCGTGTTTGTTTGACCATTGCACGACAATAGATGTTTGTTGATCATGATAGTGTCTTTGGATTCTTGATAGTTGTTAGACATTGCATGTATGATCTTGGGCGTACTTATAAAATTTTTGAAAAAACTTTTGTTGAAAATTAAGTTAACTCCATCCGGGTTACGAGCAGAGATTCAAATCCTAATCTCTTGTTCTTGACTAAGTATGCGGATTCCATGGGGTTAATAAATTTAAAATTTTAAAGTAACAATTCCATCCGGGCTTGGACAATGATTGAAATCCTAATATTTGTTCCATAGCTAAATTTGCGGGTTAAATGGGATTGATGCTCCATCCGTGCTATAGACGAGGGGATTGAAATTTGAATCCTATCTTAGTTATAGCTAAGTTTGCGGGTAATTATTGGGGCTTATTAAAAATATCGGGTGCAAAATCCGGAGGTACGTAATTAATCTCAAGAAAGTGCATGTTTTTGTTTGGGATTGTTGAGATGATGGAGTGCTGGATTGTGATACTTGCATTGAATTGTCATAGGTCGCTAAGCATTCTTAGGACAGATTCTTTTGAAGTTGCATGAAACTGGAATGACATGACACACACACACTTTTACGTTAAACTGACAGTGTATTCTGAACAATTAAAAAAATTTTGTGGTTTTTGTTGTTGAAGTTGAAACTTATCGGAGGCTATGTTGTTCATGATTCATTCTTACTTATGTCGTTGTTTGCATATTGTTTTTGTATGCCTTGCTCGAGGGCGAGCAAGATTTAAGTATGGGGGTGTTGATAAGTGCATTTTGTATGCATTATTTTGTGATAGGTTTATGTTTTTTTTTTGTGCATTCATATTATTTTTATGTGTTTTATGTGTTTTAGTGCATATGTATGTATTTCACTCCTCGGGTTGATTTTGTAGGAAAATGGATTTTTGAAGTGTGAATTATGGAGCAGCTTTGTTCGAAAAATTAAATTAAATTCTACAAAGATCCAAATCTGATCTCTACCGTTCAGATTAAATTTCAGGATGTTTTCAAGCTTCTGTCCAAATTTCAGCTCGATCCAACAGCTAGATCGAGAGATATGAATTTTTCAAAATCGTTGCTCGGCGCAAAAAATTTGTACTGCGCGCGCGCGAGAATCAACCTCGCGCGCGCGTGAGTCGGACGTTCAGACTTATGTTTTTTAATGCTGCGCGCGCGTGAGGCATATGCCGCGCACGCGCGCGTCTTTCGGGGTCATATGTGTTCCGAAAAATCCTTGTTTTGAGAGAAAATTAACTGGTAGGCGTTCCGAACCATATATATACAAGATATAACATATTTTTGAGGGTTGGGAAGTTCCAAGACGCAGAGAACGCAAAAGAGGCGGCTACAAGGCTTGGAAGAGAAGATTTTTTATTTTCTTTTCTTTTCTTCTTTTTATTTTTATTTTTGAATTATTATTTTTAATTATTGAGTAGTTTATTTTCAACCAAGACGGCGTGATTGGGCCGAACAAATTTATGTAGAAAACTTGGATGTTTGTTTGGGATTTTTAAGAGTTGATTTTATTTTATTGATTGCCAGATTTATATTTGTCTTGTGAATAGTCTGATCAACTGTTTGCTTGCATGTTAATCGATTCCAAGTCGACAGAGGATGTATTGATTTCGATCACTCTGATAATTAACACATGGTAAAACCGACTAGAAATAGAATTCGGTTCGAGTGTGCGATTTGGGTGTAAACTGAATTTTCACAAAAATTATTGCATTCAAATTTGATTAGAATTACGAAAGATTAGTTCATCAATATTTGAATAGGTTTGATTGTTCTAGAAATAATCATTTGAACAAGATAGGAGAATTCCCGTAATTTAAGATTAAATCTGAGTCCTGAATCGACTACTTGTTACATGATTTGTTCGGTACCTACGTGTGTCTTGGTTGTCTCGTTTTTATTATTTTTATCTTCAGTTTTTTTATTCTTATTTCTTAAGAAATTTTTATTTTATTTTCTTATTTTATTTAAATCAAATTGCTTTTTATTATTTTGTCTAGATTAAGTAAAATAATTAATTCTTGAGAATTGACTGCAGTCCCTGTGGGATCGATACTTGGACTCTCAGTCCACTTTACTATTACTTGACTTGGTACGCTTGCTAGTAGATTTATATCACACCGATTTAGCCGGTCAATCGGCTAATAAAATGTACTTCTATTTTTGTTATACACAAGCAAATGTATACGTATATGTGTGTGTGTGTGTATGTGTGTGTGTGTGTGTGTGTGTGTGTGTATATAGAGAGAGAGAAGTTTTCAGCTGCCTAACCATTCTTGCCCAACTCGTTTTCGACCACTAAAACCCGGTACCGGGTTTTAGTTGTTTTTTTTATTTTTCGCTTCACTAAAACACGGTATCGGGTTTTAGTGGTCGAAAACGAGTTGAGCATCAATATATATATATATATATATATATATATATATATATATATATATTTATATATTACTATCTTATAATAGTTCAACCCTTATACTAACTATTTTGGTGTGTCAAATTTCACCAAAAATTATTCCCGTTTTATCCTTAAATTTAACACATATATGTTTTATATTATATCTTAAATGATTAAATTATCTTCATTTTTCTAAAAACATCTTTATCTCCTTTTATCTTTTATATCTTTTTTAAAATTTAATTATTTATCAATTCCTATTAAATTATTTACGCAATTTTTGTACAACTTCTTTTTACTTTATATCAAAATTCTCATATTTTTTCAGCTTGATAATTTTTTATATTTTTTTTAAAAATAACAATTAAATTATCGAGCACGTGACCACAGTCGCTAGTATATATAAATGATAAGTTTTGATCTCTCGTGCAATCAACATGGATACCTACATGAGCATCGACTGATATGATATTCACTTATTGTATATAAAAGATGTCATATCAGACGGTGCATATGTAGTTGCCCACAGTAGTTGTTCAAAAGATCAAAACTCTATAAACAATATTAAGTGGTTGATTTGATTGACATTGTAATCTTTCTTTTGTGTACCAACCTCAAAAAAATTCTTATCATACGGTCTCACGAGTCAATTTTTGTGAACATATTTTTTATTCGGCTCGAACCATGAAAAAAAATATATTTATGTCAAAAGTATTATTTTTTTTACTGTCGATATAAGTCAAATAGACTCGTCTCATGTATATAAATGTTAGACCTTTTTACAAAATAAATACTTACTCTTATTTTTGTTATACACACACACACACACACATATATATATGATAGCCATTGAAATATTTGTTTTATCTACAAGCCTATTTACCCTTAAATAAATTTGTTTAGTTTAAATAATAAATTACTCAATTTCTCCCCATTTATCTCTTTCTACTTAAATTATAAACCTTATCAGCTTGAATAATTTTTAAGGTATAAACTTATAATATTCTTAGAATATGGGGGATGAAGTGATCGAGCTTTTCTTGCACAGTGAAATCAGCTTAAGAAAAAAATGAATAAACCGCTAAGCTCGAGATTGTCGCAAGTGCACGAGTCAAATTTTAATATAGTTGATAAGTAAAAGTATCGTCCTCAGATACTGTATTAAACAATTTCCACTTAATTATGCTTCTCTAGAAAGTTTAAACGAAAATTTAGAATTTTTATATCCGATTACTATCAGAAAATAATCAATTAAAGATGAGAACAATCAAAGATCTAGAATAATTTTCTAAAAATTAAATTCAAATGTTGATGATAATTGTTGAGATTTCAGTTCACCTTCCCTTTTTTGACTCAGATAATCAATCCAAACAACCAACTCATGTTTTTGAAAAGATTCCCTAATTTATTAACATACTCTTTCAAGTTATGATAAACTAAAATAATACCATGAAATAATTAAATGTCTTCAATTATTTATCAGGTATCAAATTGCATGAATGATTCTTGGAATCCCTTAGCTTTCGACCTATTGGACTATCACTATCAACATGTATTCAATTTCATATGTCTATGCAAATTTTAAATCCATGAACTATGTTATCTTTTCCTATCATGAATTTTTATTTCGAAACAAATCACGATATAAAATATTGTAGAAGTTAGCTACGCTTCAACAATTCCAAGCAAAAACAATAACATAATTAAACACTCGTCAAAAGTCGAAGATCAATATTAAAGAGTCAAAATTTGGGGTCGGATCCCCTGAATCTCAACAAAAAGAGTTTAGCTACACATCAAATCCATGAAAAACATCTAAGTTCAGAAATAATACTAAGAATTAATCTAGAGAAAGAGTTTTTGGAACAAGAATAAACGCTATCGGACGATTCTTTAAGTTGCCCCTTACGTCTCTCGTTCTCTTCAGTTGTAGCCGTCAAAATATGCCTCTTCCAACCCTAATCTCGACCCTTTTATATGCTAAAAGTCCTCACACTTTTTCCTTCCATTTTTAAAATCCGAGAAAATATTCCTTTTCTGAACAGCGTATCGCTCCTAGGTGGTAAAATCTTACCGCCTAGGCGGAAAAATTTATGCCTCCATATTGTTATACGATTTTACCGCCTAGGCGGAAAAAGTTATGCCTCCATCTTGTTATACTATTGAAATCCCGCCTAGGCAGAAAAAGTTCTTCCTCCGCATTCTTCTCTTCAGCGATTCCCGCCTAGGCGATACAAAGTACCCGCCTAGGCGAAAAAACTTCTGCTCACAACTTCAACTTTCCAAAGATTCCTCCTAGGCGGTAAAAAGTACCCGCCTAGGCGGTAAAATTTCTATCCCATATCTTCAAATTGGTCATTCCCTAGCTCCGGTTTCAGTCTTTTTCCTGCCAAAAACATTAATCCATGAGTAGATACCATAAAACTCAAAAACTCAAATTTTAGACAAAAACACGGAATATTCAAAATTCTCACTCTTAATAACGACCAATTTGACCCCTTTTTAATGCAATTTCTGGGTTATATCAACCCCCCCATACTATCCTTTTACTCGTACTCGAGTAAAATAGGTTATGGCCTCAAAATAAGATCACCATTTCTGAACAACATATATTTTTCAAAAAGCCTCAGAGAATCAATAACGAACTTTCATCTTTTCTTTCAAATGAATTGAAAGTAAAGCACTGCCTTCAAATTTTCCACAATACACCTTCGAAGAGTAAGTTAACGTGTGTGTGTCATGTTATTCCAGTTACATGCAACTTTAAAAGAATTAGTTCTACGAGTGCTTAACGACCAATGACAAATCAGTGTAAGTATTACCATCACACATTCCTTCCTCCCAACAATCTCCAAACAAAAACACGACTTTCTTGAGATAAATTACGCACCTCCGGATTTTCCACCCGGTTTTTTTTTAAAACCCAAATAATTACCCGCATACTGATATAACTAAGAGAGGATTCGAATTTCAATCCTCTCGTCTATAGCTCGGATGGAGCTACAATCTCATTGAACCCGCAAACTTAGCCATGGTTCGGTGATTAGGATTTCAATCCGTTTCTAGGCCCGGATGGAATTGTCATTTATTTTACTTTAAAATTTTTTAATCTTTAACCCCATTTTAATCCGCAAACTTAGTCAAGAACAAGTGATTAGGATTTCAATCTCTTGCTCATAACCCGGATAGAGTTAATTTGATTTTCACAAAAAAATTCATAAAACTTTTAACAGTTGCGCCCAAGATCAAGCATGCAATGTTGTAAAAATTATTGGGATTCAAAAACGCTATCAAGTTCCACTAACACCTATTGACATGCAATGATCCAATAGACACAAACATCATCCAATACATCGCTACATTTCACTGGTTTAACATGTGTGCTTAAAATTATTCACTACTCAACTTACGGTTTCTCATGTTTTGAAATTTTCAGGGGTGCTTAGCATAAAAAGTACCAACAGTTTAAAACATGTTCGCATCAACCCAACATCATCACTGGCTCTTCTTATTTTCACTTTTTCAAAAAAAAAATTCACAATTTGAAAGAACAAACAGGAAGGTGAAAAAACAAACCTAAAACAACTAAATAAACTAACAAAGTCCCCCATACTAAAACATTGCAGTGTCCCCACTGCAACATAATTAAAACAACTAAACTAAATACAAAAAAGCAACAAAGAAACACCGAAACTCAAATAAAACAAAAACAAAAAAAACTGAAAAGTAAAAAGAAACTCCCCTGGTGCCATCAATCCTCCTCCTCTTCATGCTCCGGTGGTACAACTCCTTCATCATGAGCTTGGGGTGGTCCCATCGAGTATGGGAACTGAAATGCTGGTGGGTACCGTGGTGGCCTCGGATATAAAGAAGAGTCCATGACCAAGTGATCTGCAATGCCCCTCATCAATTAATCCACAGATGTCATGAATTGGGCATTCACCATTTGATACTGGTTTTGATGTTCGGCCCATGAATATAAGTCATCGACCTTAGCTGTCAGAGATAGACGTTTTGCTTGAGGCGGTGGAGCTGCACTCGAACTCCCTCCTGCGGGAAGCTGGGCTCTTGTATCTTTATTTCCCGCTAAAATCTTTTCATCAATGGGCTGTTGAGTTTGGATCCATTCATCGTCCGCCCCTGTCGGCACCCCAGCCAACGCACACAACTCGGTGATAATGGTCGGGAAAAATAGCTTAGTATTCGGGCTATGGGCGCACTGCAATATATGAGATGAAATGATATGTCCAACGTTGATCGTCATACCCTTCATGATCTCAAATAAAAGAACGGCCCTGTCCTTTTTAACCTCGCTAACATGGGAGACCGACATCAATCTACACACCAGGAATGCATACCACAAAGCGGGTACGACTTTGAGATATTTCTTCTGAAATAGCAAAAATTTCAGAGGATCGCTCCATACCGCCCCATCATGACACAATTCATTCAAAATCATATGGCAATCCGGCTCTGCAGACAATGCATCATACGTCATAGTATCCACCTCGGCTAAACCAAACAACTCGTTTATCACATTTTCACCATAAGGCACCCATTTTCCTCGAATGAATACTTTCTCTCGTTACCCTCTTTAGCATTTGCATAAACTCTTTTACTAACGGAACAATACCGGCCTTTGGTTGGGCACAAAATTTTTGCCAACCCCTTTCCTCAATAATCCTCACAACAAAAAAACTTTTCCTTTTATTAATGTGAAATCCACGCTCAGGCCAACAAGTGCGGTTTAATTTTGAATGTTCAAATCTCTGCTTTTCTTCTTGAGAGACGAATTTACCCGATAAAATAGAAAAACTCGATGAAGATGACCCCAACACCCTGCTGCACTTTGGAGACATTTTCGGATTGGATGGATTGAATCTCCTACTATTGGCCGAATTTGTCCTTAAATTTCAAAGCTTGGTGCTCCCTTAATGTGATAGATCTGTAAATTGAAGGAATTCGAGAGTGAAGAGTGGATTTGTGGTATGGATACTGTTAGGGTTCGAGAAAGGGGCGAGAGATTTAGAGAGATGCATGAAATAAGAAAGAAGAAGGAATCTGGGATTTAAACCCCGTTCCGTTGTGCCTAGGCGGTAGAAAATTTCCGCCTATGCGGGATGTATGCGCACGAAAATCAGTCAAAACAGAGAATTTCTCGCCCAGGCGGAAATTTCTCACCGCCTAGGCGGAACCTTGCGCATAAAAATCATTATTTTTTTAGAGTAAATAAAAAAAACAAATTAACTTGAATAATCAAAATACTAATGAAAAATTAAAGGTAACTAAGTAAAGCAAGGGATAGAGAAGTAGTTCTCAATTTATAGTCTAGAGCAAAACTTCGATAGCCTCTGATTTAAGCTTTTTCTGATAGGAACACAGCAGTTCCAATTTTTGCGTCAAAGTTTTCACCCATGTAGTGCTTCAGGCGCTGTGCATTGACTGTGAATTGTGCAGCTTGAGAATCCTTCACTACCACAGCGCCCGATGGGTAGAATTTCTCAATGACAAACGGGCCTGACCATCACGATTTGAGTTTGCACGGAAATAATTTCAGCCTCGAATTTAAAAGCAACACTATGTCACCCTCTCTGAACTCCCTTTTCTTGATCCGCTTGTCGTGGCTTCTCTTTGTTTTCTCCTTGTATGATAATGTCAGATCATAAGCTTGCTCCCGAAATTCTTCTAGTTGGTCCAATTGTAGCAACCTTTTTCCACCTGCAGACAAATAATCAAAGTTTAGAGATTTGATTGCTCAATAAGCTTTATGCTCTAACTCGACAGGAAGATGGCATGATTTACCAAAAATTAACCTATAAGGCGTAGTGCCTATCAGTGTCTTAAAGGCAATGCGATATGCCCACAAAGCATCATCTAACCTTACCGACCAATCTTTCCTACTTGTATTAAGTTTATTTTCCAAAATTTGTTTTATCTCATGATTTGAAACTTTCAATTGCCCGCTAGTTTGGGGATGATATGGGGTGGAGATCTTGTGCGTGACACCATATTTAGCTAAATGTTTTTCAAATAATTTGTTGCAAAAATGTGAACCCCCATCACTAATGATTGCTCGTGGTGTGCCGAATTGGTTAAAAATATTTTTCTTCAGAAATTTCAATACCACATGAGCATCATTAGTTGCACAAGCCTTTTCCTCAATCCATTTTGAGACATAATCAACCGCAACCAAAATATATTTTTTCATGAAAGTGGGAAATGGTCCCATGAAATCAATCCCCCATACATCAAACACTTCACACTCTATGATATTATTTAAGGGAATTTCATTCCAGTTAGAGATGTTACATGTGCCCTGACATCAATCACAAGAAACAACATATGCACGAGTATCCCTAAAAATGGTAGACCAATAAAAACCACATGATAGTACCTTTGTCGCTGTTTTCATTGGTCCAAAGTGACCACCTACCTCACGATCATGACAATGACTCATGATCGGCTGCATCTCTTCTTCTTGTACGGATCGCCTTATCATGGAATCTGCACAAATATTAAACAAAAATGGTTCCTCCCAAAGATAATATTTCACGTCCGACAAGAATTTTTTGCGTTGGTGAAAAGATAAATTTGGTGGAAGTGTGCCTGTGACAAGATAATTAGCGAAATTTGCAAAACCATGGGCAATTTTTGAGTGTGAATAACTGTTCATCAAGAAACCAATCACCTATTTCACCCTCTTCATTTTTCTTTTCCTCACCCAAATTTTCAAGTCTCGACAAGTGATCAGCTACAACATTCTCTACACCTTTTTTTATCTCTTATTTCTAAGTCAAATTCTTGAAGTAAAAGAATCCACCTAATTAAGCGTGGTTTTGCATCTTTTTTAGCCAAGAGATATTTCAATGCTGAGTGATCGGTGTACACAATGACTTTAGACAAAACAAGGTACGAGTGAAACTTATCAAATGCAAATACTATAGCAAGAAATTCCTTTTCTGTGGTTGCATAATTCAGTTGAGTCTCATCTAAAGTTATACTTGCATAGTAGACAGTGTGAAATACCTTGTTTTTCCTTTGACCCAAAACAGCACCTACTGCTGTGTCACTTGCGTCGCACATTATCTCAAAAAGGAGATTCCAATCAGGAGCTACCAAAATCGGAGCTGTCACCAGTCGCTCTTTCAGTGCCTAAAATGCCTGCATACAATCATAGTTAAAATCAAATTGTGCATCTTTCATTAACAAGGAATATAAAGGCTTAGAAATTTTTGAAAATCCTTAATAAATCGCCGGTAGAACCCGGCATAGCCTAAGAAACTTCTAACTCCCTTGACAGATGTCGGCGGTGGCAAGTTCTTAATAACTTCAACTTTCGCTTTATCCACTTCCAAGCCTTGTTCAAAAACCTTGTGCCCAAGCACAATCCCTTCCTGCACCATAAAGTGACACTTTTCCCAATTCAACACTAAGTTAGTTTCCTCACAGCGCAACAAAACCATATGCAAATTTTCCAGACAGATATCAAAATAAGATCCAAATATAGAAAAATCATCCATGAAAATCTCTAGAAAATCCTCAATTATGTCATGAAAAATTGCGTTCATGCATCTTTGAAAATTGGCCGGTGCATTACACAATCCAAATGGCATTCGTCTATAAGCAAAAGTGCCATAATGACAAGTGAAAGTGGTTTTATCTTGGTCCTCAAGTGCAATCATGATATGATTATATCCTGAATAGCCATCTAAAAAACAATAAAACTCATGACCCGCTAACCTCTCAAGCATTTGATCTATAAAGAGGAGGGGAAAATGGTCTTTACGGGTGACATCATTCAATTTTCTATAATCAATGCACATGCGCCAATCCATCACAGTTCTTGTGGGTATAAATTCATTTTTTTCATTTGTCACTACAGTTATACCACCTTTCTTAGGAACACATTGAATTGGACTTACCCATGCAGTGTCAGAGATAGGATAAATAATACCTGCATCCAGAAGTTTAATGGTCTCAGCTTTCACTACCTCTTGCATCTTCGGGTTAAGTCTCCTCTGAGGTTGAACCAACGGTGTATACTTTTCTTCCATCAGAATTTTGTGCATGCAAACCAATAGATTGATTCCCTTGATGTTCGCCACCTTCCAAGTAAATGCCTCTTTGTGTTCTCTAAGGACTTCCACTAGTTTTTCCTCCATTGCATCTGTCAACAAAGATGAAATAATAACAGGTAATTATTATTTGTTCCCAAATAAACATATTTCAAATGCAAAGGTAGGGGTTTTAGTTCAAGAGTTGGTGTTGTTTCAAGACTGGGATTTTGAGGAGATAGATCCTTCCTATCTCCAAGATCTTCTAGTCGGAGTCTCAGTGTCTTCTTTAATGGAGGATTTTCATTGAAATATTCTATGATATTTGCTATCTCTTTATCCACGGCATCATCGCTTCCTCTACTGGTGAGTGCGGCCTCAACTGGATCCTTCAACTCTCCATGCACAAAATTATACAAAAGTGAATCCAATGAATCTATTCTATAAAAATCATGATCATGAAGTGAATGTTTGATTGCATCAAAGACATCAAAGGTGATCTCCTCTTCTTCTACTCTTAATGACAACTTCCCTTTTTGGACATCAATATTGCTTTTCTTGTTGCCAAGAAGGGTCGACCCAAAATTAATGGCATCTCCACGTCCTTTTCCATATCAAGTACCACAAAGTCGACTGGAAATATGAATTTGTCAACTTTGACTAGCACATCTTATATTATCCCTCGTGGATATTTTATGGATCTGTCTGCAAGCTACAAAGACATTCTTGTAGGTTGTGGCTCTCCCATCCCAAGTTTCCTAAAAACAAAAAATGGCATCAAGTTAATGCTCGCACCTAAATCACAAAGAGTGTTATGAAAAGAGATATTCCCAATCACGCAAGGATTAGAAAAACTCCCTGAATCTTTCAATTTAGGAGGGATTTTTTTTTGCACTAATGCAGAACAATTCTCAGTTAAGTTCACCATTGCATGTGCCTCTATTTTCCTCTTGTTGGATAAGATTTTCTTCAAAAATTTTGCATAGCTAGGCATTTGCAACAAAGCATCAACAAAAGGAATATTTATATGCAGTTTTTTAAAAACCTCAAGAAATTTTGCAAATTGTGCATCAATCTTAGCTTTCTTAAGTGATGCAGGAAACGGGGGTGGGATGACAATATTAGGCTGTGTTGTGGGTGTTTGTGTAGAGTTAGAAATCTTAAATGTTGAAGCCTCTTGATCACCTTCTTTCTGATTCTCATTCTACTCAGTCATCTTGGCATTTAGCTTCTTTCCACTCCTCAATTCCACTGCCTTGGCTTTATCTTTTGGGTTTTTCTCGGTATCGCTTGGTAATGTTCCAGGCTCTCTGCTGGGCATTGCTTTTGCCAACTACCCTATTTTATTCTCCAAATTCTTTATCGATGCATCTTGGTTTTGCATCCTGGTCTCAATGGAAGACATAAACTTTGTCATCATTTGCTCCAATGGTGATTTCTCCTCTTGGAGTTGCTTCCCATAATTTTGATTTCCTTGCAGTCTATACTAATTATTCTAACCTCCCCACAAAAAATTTGGATGCTGCCTCCAACTCGGATTGTATGAATTTGAATATGGGTTGTTTCTTGGACGATTCTAACTACCCACCTATTTCACTGGCATCCCATCTGGCATATAAAAAGGGTTATCATCTTGACAATCCTGTGTGAAATGCTCACCTCCCCATTTGTTGCAGAACACCTCTTGAATATGCATAGAAGAATTTCCCATGATCAAACCATTAATATTCTTTGTAAGAGCTTCCAAATTGGCAGACATCGCAGTGATTGCATCAACTTGATGAAATCCTGCAGTTTTTCTGGACATATTCATCTCAGACTGAGGATGATAACTGCCAGAAGCCATCTCTTTTAATAATTCATAACCTTCCTCTGGTGATTTTCTAAAAAGATTTCCACCTGCTGCTGCATCTATCATATTACGGTTAGTAGATAATAAACCATAATAGAAAGTTTGTACCACAAGCCAGTCTGGTAGTTCATGATGTGGGCATCTTCTCAATAAATCTTTGTAGCGCTCCCATGCTTCATAGAGTGATTCCTGATCTGATTGGGAGAAATTTGTGATGTCTATCTGCAATTTCATAGACTTTGATGGAGGAAAATACTTGGTAAGAAACTCTTTGGCCATGTCCTCCCATATAGTGATGGAACCTGCAGGTAAAAAATTCAGCCATGCCTTAGCTTTATCTCCCAATGAAAAGTGAAATAAACGTAAACGAACAGCGTCGTCAGAAACTCTCTGATGCTTAAAGGTATCACCAATTTCTAGAAAATTTGCAATGTGAGCATTCGGATCAGCTAAGGCGGATCCACTGAATTGTATTGTATTCTGAATCATCTGGATAATAGCTGGCTTGATTTTGAACTGATTAGCATGAATTTCTGGTCGAATGACGCTAGGCCTAAAAACATTGATGGATGGTTGAGCGCAGTCCATCATAGATCTAAGAGCAGGTGGCCCATTGTTGTCCTCGCCGTCTCCCCGCGGTGGTTCGTTTTCAGCCATCAGAACTCTTTATTGTCTTCTCCTCTTACGAAAAGTTCTCTCAATTTCAGGATCAAAAGGTTCGAGTTCTGAGTGTGATGATCGTAGCATGCACCAAAAGATATACCTGCAACGAAAAATAGATCAGTAATGTAAAATTTTAATCAAAACTAAAGAAGATCTCTAAGCAGTAAATTTCAAATTAACAGTCCCCGGCAATGACGCCAAAAACTTGATCAAGCTTTTCTTGCATAGTGAATCAACTAAAGAAATAAATAAATAAACCGCTAATCTTGAGATTGTCGCAAGTGCACGAGTCAAATTTTAATATAGTGGATAAGTAAAAGTATCGTCCACAAAGACTGTATTAAACAATTTCCAGTTAATTATGCTTCTCTAGAAAGTATAAACAAAAATTTAGAATTTTTCTATCCGATTACTATCAGCAAATAATCAATTAAAGACAAGAACAATCAAAGATATAGAATAATTTTTCTAAAAATTAAATTCAAATGTTGATGAAAATTGTTGAGATTTCAGTTCACCTTCCCCTTTTTGACTATGATAATCAATCCAAACAATCAACTTATGTTTTTGAAAATATTTCCTAATTTATTAACAAACTCTTTCAAGTTATGATAAACTAACTGTGAAACCCCGTTTCTAATCTTCTAAACTCGAATAAAAACTACAATCGAACACAAAGAGCCGAGGAAACGAAACAAAATTTTTTTTTTCCGGATGAATAGTGCCGCGCTCGATCCTACGAGTTCGTAGGATCGAGCGCACCCAAAATGCGCTAGGTGCTGGTGAATAGTGCTGCGCTCGATTGCACGAACTCGTGGGATCGAGCGCACCAATTTCTGCGAAGTTGCTGCCTCAACAATTTAAGGGCCGCGCTCGATCCGATGAACTCGCGCGATCGAGCGCGCCCTCTGCCCAGAAAAACATCAGAACAGGGTAGGATTTCAACCATTCAAACATCAATCAAAACCCCAATCTAAAACATGCATCTTACAACACAAGATAGTTTTAAAGTTATACATCCAATCCAACTAATAGAACATGCTTTCAATCTAAGTTTACAATCCAAAATATAAATCGAGTTCGAATTACAATTCGACTTCTAGAACACCAAGGCCTCACTCCATCACTCGACCACCTAGCCATGCGATTTCTGACTCGGTCCTACCCCACCTTTTGCCAAGCATACATACAAAGACAAGACAACAGCCGGATAATCCGATGAGAATAATATTCCTAGTAAAAGAGACTAACATGCAATCTAACATAAACATATCACAACATGATATGCATCAACTTCCACATAATATATCAATTCAAGATATACATAAGAAATCCATTCAAATGCGGAATTAAAATGATATGCATGACTTTAAAAATCCGGGATTATCAAGTCTGGATAATCAAAAGGTAAAGGTTCTCTTCTCTTATTTGGGATCCCGAGGATAAAATATCACCAACTCACCGACACTCCCGATCGAGGTGGACGGTGCATATTTTACTCATCTAGACTCTGGGCACCTATAGAGAGTGTTTCTCGACAATTGGTAGAAATCTGCTAACCAATGTCACTCAACTATAGTCCACAGAAAATCTAACTCTTCTGGGCCTCTCTTGCCCACAAAACAAAGGTAATTGGCTCAATATGAATGCAATGCAAATCAAAACTCATTCAACTGATTCAAGTAAAACAATAACATATAATTCAAGTAGCATGCAAGTATGTGATTTTCCATAGGACACTCGAATCATTCCGGATTCGAGTTAATCGCCCTATTCCATTCCAAAGTCGTCTTTTACCTTTTCAAGTTCGTCGGGGATTCCAATCTGAAAATAACACGAGCTAAATCAATATTTAACCAAATCAAAACAAATCTAAACGGAGAAGCTTAAGAATATAACGTCTTCAACTCTCGAATCGATTCAACTTCCAGTTCGTTCCAAACCGAATTCTTCAACCCAACTCTGAAATATGAAACATACGGATTCGATGTCAATCTATTCACTCAAACAAACCCGGAAATCAAACCGAAACAAAACAACCGATAATTCAAAACTCGATTTCAACGGCATAACGGCTATAAACGGTCAAACCAACAACCTCCAATCAATAATCAGCAACAATACAATTCAACCCAACTACCAATCCACCAAAACACAACCAATTCCAACTAAAATACAAAACCCCATTTTTGAAATTATGCCCCAAAAATCATATAAAATCCAAACTTTGTTCTTTTTAGAAACCTACTTCGAATATACGGTCTATGCTAGCTCAAGAACATCATACCCGAAAATTATCAAATTCTGACAACCCAACCAAAATCAAAGTTCGTGGATCGTAGCAAAACTTACGGTATAACAGATCTCTCGCTGCCGTGATCGTTAATCTGCCTTCAGAATTAAATTCCAACGGACGGATCGACCGAAAACTGAAATCACAAGGCTTGAAGTCATGTTTTTCTTCAACAATGGAGGAGAGAGGCGAGCCGAGAGAGAGAAGAAGAAAATGGAGAAGGAATGGGTTGAAAAGTCAAAAAGGGCTTATAAATATCTAACAATTCCATAATTTGCACTCTAGTCCCTAAAATTCTGAAATTTGCAAAAAAGACCCCGATCAAAATCAATTCGGTTCTTGAACTCTAAAAACTCTGATTATCTCAATTAAACTGAATTAAGATAAATTTGGGGCGTTAAAATTCTCCCCATCTAAGAATAGATTTCGTCCTCGAAATCAAAACGGTCCAATCTCATAAGAACGAGATAGAGTCAAAACTGCAATAAATATTCTTCTCTCAGGACTGACTCTGAATTTGCTATTCTAACCAAACTCTGTTCTTCTAACTGCTTCTCCAAATCTGTATCGGCTCATCTGAACAAACACAACTGAATCGGTTTGGCTGTGAAGCTGCTACTCTGTTTGGTCATACTCTGCTTCAGTCGTCTCATGTAATTAGTCACTTCAATAAATCCGATCTCATCAGCTATAGAGCAAAAGAAATTCTGATATGTTAATCCGACAACAAGGATCTGGTTATAATCCGTATCACAAGACGGGAAAACACTTCACGAAAACCAGAAAGAGACGGAATAAACAAGTCTGTAGGCAACCTCGCCCATCATCTCCGGACTCTAATGAGATTCAAACAATCTCAGAGACGATTTCTCTCTTTTCTCATCTCTGACAAATCTTTTTGAAATTCGAAATCTTCAGAAATATTTGATCTTTCCGATCAAAATACAAAAGTCTGCATCTAAAATCTGAATAGTTTGACCACTTAGTCCAAGTCCCCTTCATTCTTGACGCACCATCATCAACTGCTTGTAAACCTCGAACCAAATCTGGTCCCAAAACAGGTGATTCAGAAGAAGAACCATCCAAATACCATAGAGGTTTTCAATTCTGCCCACAAATCGTCAAAAGATTCCATCTAGATAATCATCTGATAGTTTTTTTTGTACAATAACTTCATAGAAGTTAGCGACACTCGTCAGCTAGTGCAAGAGTCAAGCACCATGCTTCATATTTCCCCCTCCCGGGATCAGAGAGTTTCATATCTTCCTCTCATTTGAACCTTGGACCTTCGGGATTGGTACCATGATTTACCAAGTCTGGTAAAAGTTGAGCTTAAGAGAAGGCATAGACTGCTCATACAAAAAAATTTTCTAAACAGCAGGCAAAGCCTCTAAATCCATATCATCTGTCCTGGCTGTCCGTCGTTCTGAGGATAATCACTGAACTCAGATGTACTACACTAACAAAAGTCTATTCGAATACTAAACCAAAAGAAAGGCCATAACCAATATTTCTACCTAAAATGACCAAATTCGACATTCAATCAATCTGACAAAATTTTTGACAGAAACACTAACATCTGATCATGTCTGAGAACCATTCTGTAGGGAAACAATAGCAGATTCATCAATCGGCCAAACAAACTCGGATGGCAATTCAAACTCAGACTGACCGGTAGCTTTGCGACAACACCTGTCAAATGTTCCCAATTCTATTCTGAAATAAATAAACGGTACAAACGAAATCAGATCTCTCTTTCAACTACCAGTTGTGGACAGTCCAGATTATCAGTAGTTATTTTTTAAGCTTCCTTCTGCATCTGTTCTGAAAAGATCAATTCCTCAATCCTCTGAATATCCGTCTGTCATCTGAAAGAATACTGAATAACTGCAAAGTGCCGATCTCTAGATACTCTGCTTTCCCTAAACATCTGGCATAACAGAAACAATTACTCACAACATACGATCTCTGCACTGAACTAAAACGCGAACTGCTAACTCAATCTGAATTTCTTCAACAGATTCTCATATCTGCTTCAAACTCAAAATCGAAACTGTATCAATCACAATCAAAGAGAAATACCGATGGTAGATAAAATAAAAACACATCTTTCGGCTCAGAGCAACAGCTGTTGCATTCGATATCTTCGGAATGAAAGGGTTTCCAATCAGAATTCCTCAGTACTTCTAATCATCTTCTCTTTCTTACCCTCAGTCTGTATGGCAAAATTATTACTACAGTTTCCAATATCAGGGAAATTTTGGAAATTTCCTCATAAGAAAAGCGACACAGATCTTCTTAATCAATAAGATCGCGACGAGTTTAAAGTCCAGATTCAGACATTGAGTCTCGAGCGTCTTCCGCTGTCTCGATGCTCAAGCTAATAATCGATTCTTCCGAATAAGAATATGCCTCACGTCTCAATAAGAATAAGTGCAAGGCACCGTAAGGTATTCAATACATAAGAATAAAGAATTCTAAAGCGCTGGTCAATCTTTTCTGCAATCAATAAGCACTGGTCTCATAAGATGAAGTCCAAACAGAAGAACATACTCTGCGAAGTAATCGGCTTCACCAACGATAAGAATCCCTCGAACAATCAGGGATAGAATTCAAAAATCTTCCAATCTCAGATAAGGACGTCGATCTAGATCATCAAATCGAGGAAGACAACTTAATCCAAACAGAATTCAGGCATCGAAGAATAGCATACAACTGCTTGGTACCACAATCCGACATACGATTCTCAAAAGCTCTGAAAGATCAGTACAATTCTACAAACGAATGTGAAATCCACCGATCGAATACTCACAAATTCATCTAATCTCTCTGATAGGTTCAGACCAAAGGGCCTATAATACTAAAGACGAGTTACAATTCAATGGTACTACAACAAAATCAACGCGGCCATACCTTATTCCAAATCCAGTCTTCCATACTTCTTTCTTACTAACTCTCTGCTGATGATGTCTGATCTCAAGTTGTTGCTGAAATCAACCTCATAAATCAAAGGCAATACCGGAATCTTATCTGGAAATACCAGCAAACTCCCTAACCACTGATTTATCACTCTATTCGGGCTAGATTCTAAGAAATCAACTGCATACAAAGAGAATTCCTCCGCAAAATTTCTGAAATCAAACGGTCATACAATAGACAATAGCAAAGAATCCTGAATCAAAATTTCTTACAGGAAGATTTCCACTCGTCTATTGACTCGGATCTAAATCTGACAACTTTCCAAAACTCAAACACGTTTGTACTGTACTGAATAAAGCAACTAAACAGATAATAAGAATCTGATAACTGAAGTGCACTACTTCTTTGTCCCGACCAATTCCCATCAATTCTGACTTTGGAGATTCTGAACTGACTCTCCTGAAATCCATTTCTTTTCTCAAATAGAACAAAAGAAACTACCGAATGCAAAACTCAAAAGCAGATTGTGCATCCTAGTAATATCCTCAGTTAAGAAATAAGGAGCGTAACAGAACAATCAGAATAAGAGTATAAAATCATACTCAAAGGTTACCTGCTGTGTCATCATTGGGTGCAACACAAGTCTGCGGATCCTCATTCAGAGCAAGATTCAATGTCTATTGAATCGGAGTTTGATTCATGATTGAAGAGCCTCTAAGTTGATTCTGGTGCGGCGGCTGAAAAGAGTGAACCACACGAGCTTGTCACTCCTGTTGAACCATCGGTCTAAAAGAACTCCCCGACTGAGATCCAATGGTATAACGCTGAGGACATCTCCTAGCAAAGTATCCAGGAAGATGGCAGATATTGTAGCATCCAGAAATTCCTAGACAATGCTCACTGAGGTGTTGACCTCCGCAATTATTACAAGTCACACCGGAAGATCCTGAACTATGTCCGGAACCAGATTGTTTTGATCCGCTGGAGCTAGAAGAACTACTCCCATACTTCTTGAATGATTGCCCTCTCGGTTGCAAAGTACCTCTAGGGGTACTTCCTCTGTATACGGTCGGTTTTTGGAACGGAATCTGTCTAAGAAATTCAGCTTTAAACAAACTCCACAAAACAACCAAACCTTGATTCTCTAATGCCTTCTTCCTAGAAATCCACCAACTTTTGGTAGTCCCTTGTAGTTGGAACATAACTAACCAAATTCTATGGTCATCGTTGTATTCTAGAGAATCAAATAACTGGTCGATTTCTTCTAACCAATTCACACATTCCACCGCATTCTCTGCATTCCTCAGGGTTGGGGGTTGAAAGGTCTGGAACCTCATCAACAAGGCTTCCATCGGTGTCGGTGTAACGTCCATTCTTCGGTCGTGGAACAACTTCGTTCAATCGAATTTTGATGCGGAATAATTCCTGTTCAAAAATCATCGAGGAATAAATATCTCAAATTCAAGAGCATTAGGACACAAACATCTCAATCTCAAGCTCAATCATCTCGTGTCCATAATCTCTATTCAATAATTTTCTTCTATCTCAGAAATATTCAATTGCAATAGAGAAACAATTACAGTTTATATTCCAGATAGTTCATGCTCTACAATTTAAATCACAAAATCATGCAATTCAAATAATCTTCACATAATAGGCATGCTCGCATGGAATCTAAACAAATCAATAAAATAATTCAAACACATGCGAGAATTCGATTCATGCGAACTCGATCTACCCCGCTCACTCTAATTCGGTCCAAGAAACTTATCGTTGTGATACCACTTAATGTGAGACCCTATTTCTAATCTTCTAAACACAAATAAAAACTACAATCGAACACAAAGAGCCGAGGAAACGAAACAAAAATTTAATTTTTTTTTCGGATGAATAGTGCCGCGCTCGATCCTACGAGTTCGTAGGATCGAGCGCACCCAAAATGCGCTAGGTGCTGGTGAATAGTGCTGCGCTCGATCGCACAAACTCGTGGGATCGAGCGCACCAATTTATGCGAAGTTGCTGCCTCAACAATTTAAGGGCCGCGCTCGATCCGACGAACTCGCACAATCGAGCGCGCCCTCTGCCCAGAAAAACATCAGAACAGGGCAGGATTTCAACCATTCATACACCAATCAAAACTCCAATCTAAAACATGCATCTTACAACACAAGATAGTTCTAAAGTTATACATCTAATCCAACTAATAGAACATGCTTTCAATCTAAGTTTACAATCCAAAATATAAATCGAGTTTGATTTACAATTCGACTTCTAGAACACCAAGGCCTCACTCTATCACTCGACTACCTAGCCATGCGATCTCTGACTCGGTCCTGCCCCACCTGTTGCCAAGCACACATACAAAGACAAGACAACAGCCGGTTAATCCGGTGAGAATAATATTCCCAGTAAAAGAGACTAACATGCAATCTAACATAAACATATCACAACATGATATGCATCAACTTCCACATAATATATCAACTCAAGATATACATAAGAAATCCATTCAAATGCGGAATTAAAATGATATGCATGACTTTAAAAATCCGGGATTATCAAGCCTGGATAATCAAAAGGTAAAGGTTCTCTTCTCTTATTTGGGATCCCGAGGATAAAATATCACCAACTCACCGACACTCCCGATCGAGGTGGATGGTGCATATTTTACTCCTTTAGACTCTGGGCACCTATAGAGAGTGTTTCTCGACAATTGGTAGAAATCTGCTAACCAATGTCACTCAACTATAGTCCACAGAACATCTAACTCTTCTGGGCCTCTCTTGCCCGCAAAACAAAGGTAATTGGCTTAATATGAATGCAATGCAAATCAAAACTCATTCAACTGATTCAAGTAAAACAATAACATATAATTCAAGTAGCATGAAAGTATGTGATTTTCCATAGGACACTCGAATCATTCCGGATTCGAGTTAATCGTCCTATTCCATTCCAAAGTCGTCTTTTACCTTTCAAGTTCGTCGGGGATTCCAATCTGAAAATAACATGAGCTAAATCAATATTTAACCCAATCAAAACAAATCTAAACGGAGAAGCTCAATAATATACCGTCTTCAACTCTTGAATCGATTCAACTTCCAGTTCGTTCCAAACCGAATTCTACAACCCAACTCTGAAATATGAAACATACGGATTCAATGTCAATCTATTAACTCAAACAAACCCGGAAATCAAACCGAAACAAAACAACCGATAATCCAAAACTCGATTTCGACGGCATAACGGCTATAAACGGTCAAACCAACAACCTCCAATCAATAATCATCAACAATACAATTCAACCCAACTACCAATCCAACAAAACACAACCAATTCCAACTAAAATCCAAAACCCCATTTTCAAAATTATGCCCCAAAAATCATATAAAATCCAAACTCTGTTCTTTTTCCAAACCAACTTCGAATACACGGTCTATGCTAACTCAAGAACATCATACCCGAAAATTATAAAATTCTGACAACCCAACAAAAATCAAAGTTCGTGGATCGTAGCAAAACTTACGGTATAACAGAGCTCTCGCTACCGTGATCGTTAATCTGCCTTCAGAATTAAATTCCAACGGACGGATCGACCGAAAACTGAAATCACAAGGCTTGAAGTCACGTTTTTCTTCAACAATGGAGGAGAGAGGCGAGCCGAGAGAGAGAAGAGGAAAATGGAGAAGGAATGGGTTGAAAAGTCAAAAAGGGCTTATAAATATCTAACAATTCCATAATTTGCACTCTAGTCCCTGAAATTTTGAAATTTGCAAAAAAGACCCCGATCAAAATCAATTTGGTTCTTGAACTCTGAAAACTCTGATTATCTCAATTAAACTGAATTAAGATAAATTTGGGGCATTACACTAACTTAATACCATTAAATAATTAAATGTCTTCAATTATTTAATAGGTATCAAATTGCATTAACGATTTTTGGAATCCCTTAGCTTTCGACCTATTGGACTATCACTATCAACATGTATTCAATTTCATATGTCTATAGAAATTGTAAATCCATGAACTATGTTATCTTTTCCTATCATGAATTTTTCTTTCAAAACAAATCACGATATAAAATATTGTAGAAGTTAGCTACGCTTCAACAATTCCAATAAAAAACAATAACATAATTAAACACTCGTCAAAAGTCGAAGATCAATATTAAAGAGTCAAAATTTGGGGTCGGATCCCCTAAATCTCAACAAAAAGAGTTTAGCTACACATCAAATCCATGAAAAACATCTAAGTTCATAAATAATACTAAGAATTAATCTAGAGAAAGAGTTTTTGGAACAAAAATAAACGCTATCGGTCGATTCTTCAAGTTGCTCCTTATGTCTCTCGTTCTCTTCAGTTGTAGCCGTCAAAAGATGCCTCTTCCAACCCTAATCTCGACTTTTTTATATGATAAGAGTCCTCACACTTTGTCCTTCCTTTTTTAAAATCCGAGAAAATATTTCTTTTCTGAACAGCGTATCGCGCCTAGGTGGAAAAAGTTCTGCCTCCATCTTGTTATACTATTGAAATCCCGCCTAGGCGGTAAAAAGTACTCGCCTAGGCGGATAAACTTATGTCCCATATCTTCAAATTGTTCATTCCCTAGCTTCGGTTTGAGTCTTTTTCCTGCCAAAAAACCTTAAATCCATGAGTAGATACCATAAAACTCAAAAACTCAAATTTTAGACAAAAACACGGAATATTCAAAATTCTCACGCTTCATAACGACCAATTTGACCCCTTTTTAATGAAATTTATCGGTTATATAATGAATATGACATGCATACAATGCATTTTACTCATAATAACTTTTCTAATATGCAGTTGATATTAGGTGATGTGAATATTGTGGATGTTGAGTTAATTAGAGATGATGTAGAGGGCTCAATGGTTGATGTTCTTCCAGATGTGGAGAATGAAACTAATGATGAAAGTCTTTGATTTTTGGGATTTTTTTCATAATATTGAAATTTTCAATACTATTTTTTGGCAGATTTGAGATAGTGCTCTAATATTTTTTTATGGCTTATTAATGTATTTGTTGATGTTCATTCTAGTTAATTTCTGCTTTTGATCATGTACCTTGCTATTGGTGTGGTTATTTTCTTTTCCAACAAGGATAAATTCAGGGAGGTGGAGACACATAGAATTGTAATCTAGGATGGTTAGTTATGTGCTGGATTTACAATAGAAATGTAAAGTGTCATAGAAGGATGGCAAAGTGGGTACGTGCTTGGCCAAGATATGACGATAGCTCAATTTCTTGCTGCTGATATTGATAACTATGTTTTTTTTGTTGCGTGGTTCTTAACTATCTGTTAGCAATGTAGTTCTTATCCATTTTTTACTTTAAGCGAAGAATTATGATCACAAGCCATCACTGTTCTGGTTATGATAATGATTTGCGTTTTATGATGGTTTTTATACTATTTTGAGTTAAGTGTGTCTATGCAGTCTTTATTTCTAGCCACAGTATTGAGATTGGTTTGGAGAGGGAAAGATAAACTAATATAACAAATTAGCTTTATTTATAGCCAGTCTTTGTTTTGTTTTTTGGAAGGAGAGTCTTTTTCTCTATATGGTACTCTATCGATCTGCACTACAATTATATTGCATTTGGCCTTGTTGCTCTTGTCCTCTTGCACGAATGACTTGAAGCATTGGAAGACTAATTAATCTCTCAATTACCGACGAAAAAGAGCCCAAGAATTGAATATTCACTTCTTTAAGTTGGTGTTGTGCAAAGTTTAAAAAAAAAAAAAGTTGGTGTTGTGCAACGAGCCAACGTTACAGAGATTATTTCATTGCACCATTATTATTTAATAATAATTGCTTTCAATCAATTTTGTTTTATTTTTGTTTTTTGTTTTTTTAATCATCTTCCAAACACTTTATTTTGTGAACATGAGAACAAAATTTGGGTCATATAGATGAACAGAGAAATGACTATTAAATAGTAGGGGTGTTCATCGATAGGTTCAGTTTGGTCATCGTTTTTTTTATTTCGGTTTTCAGTTTTACTAGAGGCGGTTATAAACCACTTCGACTCCTGTAGGATAGCAACAGCAATGGTGTTCAGAATTGTTGGATCTCGGATCTCTATCGTGTACAAGACGCAGCGGAAGTTTAAAATTAATTTTGACGTTCAAAATTTTCTTGGACACTCGTATGGTTTAAATAAATATACGTAGGGTGTTTCAAGAATTTTACCTATCAATCTAAATATATTGATGATGGCTCCAACTATTTCAAAATAATTTCGGGAAATAGCTCTTGTTGTATATCCCTACGAACAATCAACTGGAGTTTCACCTTTCTTTAATCTTCGAATCAGGTCCACGACCGGATTTCCTGTTCCTCTTCTAAATTGCACTTAAAAGAAGAAGAAATTTTTCCGTTGAAAAATTAACAAAGAAAAATACTGGAAGGAAGAGAGCTTCGAACAATTCGAGCAGTGGAGAGAAGAAACAATTTCTTCCCCTTATCATTATCTGAGACTCTCCCCAATCAATTGAAATATTGATTGGGGTGCTCCTCAAAATTATATATCTATATATATATATATATATATTTTAATATTATAATAAGGGCAATTTGATCAAAAATCCTTAAATGCAAACATGTTTTGCTTTGGGATCCCTAGTCATAAAATGTGGTACAAAACCATACAAGATGTGGTACAAAACCATACAAAATATGGTACAAATTAACAAAAATTGTGGTACAAAAAAGTGGCTAGGGAGTGCAGAGCAAAACATGTTTGCATTGGGGATTTTTGAGCAATTTGCACTTATAATAATATAATATATATATATAATAATAATAATATAATTAATATGTGTTGGCCAATAATGGCCGACACTATTAATATATATATTATTAATATATACATATTATTGTAAACAATATATAATTTTATGAGTCCTTAAAATCCAAGTTCAACTTGAAAAAATTAATTAAACCCTTTTAATTAATATTGCTCTCAAAATTTCTATAAGCCTTTATAAACAATTTATAAGCTTATCTATCGATCCAGTCAAATTTGTTTCTCATAAATTCAACTCTTTGATTTATTATCTCAACGGAAACAGGAAAACCAGTACTTGTGTAACACTCAATGGTTCAGGGATACAACTAGTTGTGGGTCCAGGCTTACATGAGTTATTTATTTTCTTAGTTAAGTAGATTTGAGATATTGTTATGCTTAATTATAATATTCGCTTATCTCATATCTAACTTATCTTTTCTTATTTATGTATATTTGATATGATCAAATTTTGAGATATCTCACGCCTGCAAGGAAACTAAGACAAGAAGGATCTTGCCTATATATTGAGTTGGGCGTGCAAAAAAAAAAAGATAGACCGAGAGAACAACTAACATAGAGTTGTGTGAGAGCTTCACGTACGTACTTTGAGGGAAGAATCAAAGATCTTCTGAAGCTCGTATCGGTCGTGATTACTTGATGTTTTAAAGAACAATTGAAGATCAAGGATCAAAGAGTGTTTAGTCTCTACGAGTTTTTGCATCAAGATTTTCAACTCCTTGTTTTAGTTTTTATTCTATTTCATTTAGAATTTTAAGAGTTGTTTTTATGGTTTATTCTCTCACATGTTAAGAGAAAAGTGTTTTTACAATATTCACTAGTTTTAGGGTTTGTAAAACTGTTTGATCGTTTTCTAGTGAAAGTTTTATCCTGAGGCACTGCAAGAGTATTTTATACTCTTGCATAATTATTCTTGAGTCTGTTTATTTGGTTGCTAGTATATTTTATACATGCTTTAATTATTTTTCGCTGCATATTACTAAGGTGTTATTGAAGGTGTTGTCAGCACTTTGTGACAACACCTCAAACTGGTTATGTGCAACTCCTATTCCCTTATAATTATTTGAATAATCTTATGTTGGATCATATGATTCATGGATCATGTAATAGATGAAAATTTAAGAAAAATATTTCATAAAACATAAAATTTGTTAATATCATTATGATAATCATAAATAACTATTATAATATTTAATTTAATTTTATGTGATGATTGAATCTCTTCTACTGCCCATCACACACGCAAAGTTCTCTTGCAATCTTCTGAAGTGCATTTCTCAATCTTGCTTTGTTCCATACTTTTTTCACATCGCAGGCAAAACCCACCAACACAAATTGCTCTATTTGGGCAATATCTTATACACTGAACGTCATGTTTGCATCTTGGCCCCAAGAATCTTGCGTTGGATGGCATAAAACCTGTCAGAATTTATTACGTAAACTTGTTAGTACATAAATATGATTTCGTTAATTATAAAATTACATAACCAAACAATATTTTTTTCCGCATCGGATTTGTGTTTTGATGTCACTTGGTGGATATATGAACAATTTGTAAATTCGTGAAATAAAATTATATAAAGGAAAGAGACCAACCGACACCAATCAGAAGGAGAAAGACGAGGAATAGCACATGGGGAGATGGGGACTTGTCCATTGATTAACTAAGTATATTTGTTATATAAAATTTCAATGGAAACAAATATTATGTGCACTTTGTAAAGAAGAGAAGGGGTTTTTATACTGAAAGAATTAAAGCAATTGAGAAAATTTTTTAAATTTTTTTATATCTTAAAATATTGTACGTAGATTATGATGTAAAATATATTGTGGAATTGGGAAAATTATGTATAATAATTGGGAAAATGTTTTGAATTTTCTTTTCCTAAAATATTGTACGTAGATTATGATTAAAATATATTTTGTGAATTTTAAAATAGCTAAATATTTAGTGATGAAATTATTGAAATTAGTCAAATGAATAAAATTTGATTGTTAATAATTTTAAGAAATTGAGAAAATATTTTAAATTTTTTTATATCTTAAAATATTGTACGTAGATTATGATTCAATATGTAAAATATATTGTGGAATTGGGAAAATATTGTATAGTAATTGGGAAAATGGTTTGAATTTCTTTTCCTAAAATATTGTACGTAGATTATGATTAAAATATATTTTGGAAATTTTAAAATAGCTAAATATTTAGTGATGAAATTATTGAAATTAGTCAAGTGAATAAAATTTGATTGTTAATAATTTGAATTTGAAAATACAAAATTTTAGATATAAATTTCAAATGAATTTTTTTTAGAATTTTAAATATATTAAATTACCTAATAAATTAATTAACAATATAAGAACACAACTTTTACATTTAGGGGTGTTCATCGGTCGGTTCGGTTTTAATTTGTCTAATTTCGGTTCGGTTTTTTGGTTTTTGGTTTATAAAAAATGTAATCCGAAATCAAACCGTTCTACTTCGGTTCAGTTCGATTTTTGTACTATAATGGATCGGTTTATACGGTTCGGTTTTGTCGGTTTGATCATTAATAATACATAACATAATAAAAGAAACATAAATTTCATTCAACATGTAATTTAAATCCCCCAACACACAACTTAAAGTTATAGTCATAGAGTGAAAAAACAAAAAAAAATAACAAACAATAGAAGGACAAACATTCAACCACGGTTTTATAATATTTTAAAAAAACAAAACAAATTTTGCTACGGTTATTCTGATTTTGATAAAATTATGAAAATTAATAATATAAATACATTTTAAAATATAATATGTTTTTTTTACATAATTTCTTAGTTAAAAATTTAAAAATAAAGTTTAAATGACTTACATAAACAACAATCAATTAATCAACTATAAATTACATAAACAACAAAAATAAATAAATAAACAACAATCAACTAAAAATTATTCAAAATGATTATTCATTCACTAAATATCATCTTGTAACATATATAATGTAAATATAAAATATAAATAAAATTATTAATCTAATTAAATTTTGGTTTTTTCGGTCAGTTCGATTTGACATATATAATCCAAAACCGAACCAAATAAACTTCGATTTTAATATTTATATCCGAATTAAAAATACGGTTTTCGGTTCGGTTAGGTCTATGATTTTTCGGTTTGGATTTCTGATTTTTTCGGTTTTATCCGAAATATGAACACCCCTATTTACATCAATGAATTTCAATAATTTCCAAACATATTTTGTTAATATCAATTTGACAAAGAGACCGTTTGATTTTAGTAGTATTTTAAAAAAAATAAGTGCTTTTTTAGTTGCTTTTAAAAGCATTTTTTTTAAGTAAAATTAAAAAATAATTTTGTGTTTGAGTATATAGATTGACAGAACTCTTTTAAATTTGAGTTATAAAAAAAGCATTTGAAAATCTATAAATATGAGCTTTTAAAAAAATATTTATTTTAGCTTAATTATGTGCTTTTAAAAGCAGTTAAAATTTATCCAAACACATTTGAGATAATAAAAGCACTTTAAAAAAAAAACTTTTTCTCTTTTTTCTATTGAAACCAAACACACTCTAAAGCTATAAATGTTCATAGATACGCAATTTCATTTCTTTATATTGTGGTAAATGGTAATCTCCCAATTTGTTTCTAATAATTTACAAACATATTTTGTTAATATCAATTTGACTAAAGCTATAAATGTTCAAAGATACGTATTTTCATTTCTTTATATTGTGGTAATCTCCCAATTTGTTCTCATAATAAGAATGGACACTTTTGAAAAATTAAAGAAAGGTAATTGACAATTGTGGGAGGAGAAAGACGAGGAATAGCACATGGGGAGATGGAGACTTGTCCATTGATTAACTAATTATATTTGTTACTAAAATTTCTATGGAAACAAATATTACGTGCACTTTGTAAAGAATAGAAGGAGGTTTTATACTGAAAAAAATTAAAGCAATTGAGAAAATATTTTAAATTTTTTATACCTTAAAATATTGTACGTAAATTATGATTCAATATGTAAAATATATTGTGGAATTGGGAAAATATGCAAAATTTATTTTGGAATTTGGAAAATATTGTATAGTAATTGGGAAAATATTTTAAATTTTATTTTCTTAAAATATTGTACGTAGATTATGATTCAATATGAAAAATATATTTTGAAAATTTTAAAATAGCTAAATATTTAGTGATGAAATTATTGAAATTAGTCTAGTGAATAAAATTTGATTGTTCATAATTTGTATTTGAAAACACAAAATTTTAGATATAAAATTCAAATGAATTTTTTTAGCATTTTAAATATATTAAATTACCTAATAAATTAATTAACAATATAAGAACACAACTTTTACATCAATGAATTTCAATAATTTCCAAAAATATTTTGTTAATATCAATTTTTACAGAGCAGTCTATGCTACCTCACCCGGGCAGTGCCCGGGTGGGGATCCAACGGCCCGGATCCGTTGATGCTGGCAGATCGGGCAGTGTCCGTCTGCCAGCATAGACTGAGCCCAATTGGAGCAGTCTATGCTAGCTCACCGGGCAATGCCCGGGTGGGGATCCAACGGCCCGGATCACCCGGGAGATCAAATAATATGATCTCCCGGGTGATCCGGGCCGTTAATGCTGACAAATCGGGCAGTGCCCGTCTACCAGCATAGACTGAGCCCAATTGGAGCAGTCTATGCTACCTCACCCGGGAAGTGCCCGGGTGGGGATCCAACGGCCCGGATCACCCGGGAGATCAAATCATTTGATCTCCCGGGTGATCCAGGCCGTTAATGCTGGCAGATCAGGCAGTGCCCGTGTGCCAGCATAGACATAGCCCAATTGAAGCAGTCTATGCTACCTCACCCGGGCAGTGCCCGGGTGGGGATCCAACGGCCCGGATCACTCAGGAGATCAAATCATTTGTTCTCTCGGGTGATCCGGGCCGTTGGATCTCAACCCGGGCACTGCCCGGGTGAGATAGCATAGACTTCATAGATAAACAATTTTATTTTTTATATTGTGGTAATCTCCCAATTTGTTTTCCATAGTTTACAAACATATTTTGTTAATATCAATTTGACTAAAGCTATAAATGTTCATAGATACGTAGTTTCATTTCTTTGTATTGTGGTAAACTGGTAATCTCCCAATTTGTTCTCATAATAAGAATGGACACTTGAAAAATTAAAGAAATGTAATGGTGAGAGGAAGGGCGGCGGCTGGAGAAGAAATCAGTTACACAGTATGTCAAAGTCGGTTTACATGGTATTGATGATTTTGTGGCTTGCTACGTATTTCCAAGAATTCGTGCGCAAGTTTTTTAATTTTTAAATTTATTGAAATTTGTACTGGAGCCATTACAACGGTCCAATCCACACCAAACCATCCTCAAATGGATCCTAGTAGTTGGCCCATCAAATTTGAAGGGCTAGTAAACCTCAATGCAATCCAAATCATCTTTGGTTGAGGTTAGAAGAGATGGCATAAGAAAAATAATGATATACAAAACAATGATAGTATCCACATTCTATAATTCATATCTTCTCATTTAAATTTAGCCGAAATAATTCAACAAAATTTAATTGGCACAATAAATTAAGAATATAAATTTTAATAAAGTTTAAGAAATCTATAAACAATACTATGTTTTGCTAATTAATCTACCATTATTATTAATCATCAAACTCTTGGTTGCAAAATTCTAGACCATTATCTGTTCTCAATTTTTTTTTATTTTATTCCCTTTTTGATTTTCTACCAGTGTTTTCCATTCAACAAATTTTCTAAAGGCTTCATTCTTTCTTCTTCTTTTTTTTTTTATAAAGAAAATAGATCAACACTTTTCTAGAATAATCCTCAATCAAGAAAATAAAATATTGAGATTTAGAGAGTGATAAAGGTACCTTCGATAAACATCACAGATATGAGTCTATATGATCTAGTATCGACTTTGTAGTGTGAAGGGCTACATTGAATTTAAGTTTATGTGTTTTGCTAACACACTTCTCACAGAAGTCCAGATTTGAAGAGACCTTGTTTACTGAGTCCTTGGAGTCCTTTAAGGCTCATACGTCCAAGCCTTCTATCCAAAGTTGTGTATGATACTTCTCTTATACAGATATATTGATATTTGTTGTTATATTTGTCCCCAGTAGAACATACAAGCCTTGTTTCAGAATGCCTTTCATAACAACTTATGCTCCTTTTACAACTTTCAACATTCCATTTTGAGCTTTGTAAGTCAGTCCTTTATTACCAAGGTACCCAAAGAGATCAAATTTCTCTTTAAATCAGGAAGTATCTAACCTCTGTGAGAAGTTTAATTGATCCATCCCATATTTTTAACCTCATTGTCCCAACACAATGAATCTTACAAGATTCATTGTTTCCTAGAAGAACATGTCCAAAATCGACTTCTATGTAAACTAAGAACCATTCCCTCCTAATTGACACGTGATAGGTACATCTCACAATATATCGACTCTAATTCTCTCAAGATCTAATGAATGAGGAAGAGATAATTAAGATTTCAATTTCTCGTCCATGACCCGGATGGAGTTGAGTTTTTCAAAACTAATTTATTTTTTCAATTTTTTTTAAAAAATTTTTGTGCGCCCAAGATCAAAAGTGCAATGTAAAAGACTCATTAAAATTCAAAGAACAAAGTTAAGCTCCATAAAACACCTATTGTCGTGCAATGATCAAATAAAAAAAAACTTACTCAAATCTTTTGCTACAATTAGCTGGTCTAACATAAGTTCTTAAAAATATTCACGGATCAACCTACGGTTTCTCATGTCAAGTCCAGAGCAATCACAATTTTTTTTTCACAAAATTCATAACGTCATATCATCATTGGCTCTCATTCATCATCCTACTCAACACATATGCAAACAATTACTAAAACGAACTAGACACAACAACCACGAAATGAACTAAAAATTTAAACAAACAAAATCATTACGAATGCAGCACAAACACAACAATAAAATAAACTAGACTAGACTACCCCCCATACTTTTCCAAAGCATTGCCCTCAATGCTTAAGAAACAATGAACAGAATGAAAAAAACAAACACACAAATGCAAGACGAACAAAAACATAATGAACACAAAAATAACACTCCCCTGGTCTATGCTTCGTCCTCTTCCTCCATTTGCAAAATTCCAAAGCAACTTCTCTTATCGGGTCAACCTATTAAACATGAAAAGCGACGGTTAAGGCGGTGGATTAGCAAAAGATAATAAAAAAAATAACAATAAAAAAATAATGAAAAAAGAACACTTGGTTGCCTCCCAGTCAGTGCTAAGTTTATAGTCTATTGTCCGACTTTCCAGTAGCAGCCATCAAAGAGCGGCTACCACCCATAGTAAGAATCATACGACTCTATGTATGTGTATTGATTTCCTTCACCCTCAATCTTGACGTGATATTGACATGGAAAGATCTTCGGTCCAACAATACTCTGCATGAACTTTTTCTTTTGGAAGGAGACTCCGAATTTAGGCTGAAGCTCATGGAGGATAGAATATCGTGGAGTTGACGTCAATGGCAAGAAAGGATCTTCTAACGGTGTACATGTAAAGACCATTGACGAGGTCAAATATTTCGCCTTGTATATTTTTTCCTCCTCCAAGTTTACTTTTGGCTCCTCCTCAATTAAAAATTCTTCAAAAATTATTTCCTCATGATCTAGCGCAATTTCTTCATTCTCTTCACAGATCTCAGAAAATGGTTCTATAAAACGCTCAATCTGCTCATCCAAAAGAATCAAAGAGTTGATGTGGCTTTTCAAGAACTTTTTTATCTCTGTAAGTTGTCGCACAATGTTCTCCAACTGAGCCACATGATCCTCAAAACGCGCTATACACTCTTCTTGAAGCTCAGGTGGTTGGCTCGCAAAATTTGTGGAGTTGAATTCTGGAGGATATTTGTGACTCCAACCCTACAGTGAAGGATCACAATGCCAATGGTAGTTAAAATCTGCCATATCATTTAACAAGTGCATCGCACTGTCGTAATCTCTGCTTAACAAGTGACTGTCAGTGGCCAAAGCTCCATAATCCACCCAACGTCTTGTTGTCTCATTCAATCCACCATAAAAAAATCTGAACTAGAGTGTAGTTTGACAAAGCATGGTATCAAAATCTATTTGCCAAATCATTGAATCTCCCCCAAGCAACATATAATGGCTCCGAGTATTGCTGGCCAAATCTTGTGAACACATGTCGATGATCCATCTCCATGTACCTCACAAGTAAGAAAATTAAAAATTAAAAATAAAAATTAAACAAATGCGAGGAAAAAAATGTCGAGTCTTAAGCAAATAATCTATCCTCATATTAACTAAACAGTCTCCAGCAACGGCACCAAAAACTTGACCGCTTAATTTGGTATTTATTAGCAAGTGCACTAGGTCAAGTTATAGTAAATGGACAAATAGTCCAAGTATCAATCCCACAGGGACTGTTGTCAATTCTCAAGATTTGATTATTTTACTTAATCTAGACAAAATAATAGAAAGGAGTATGAATTGAATAAAATAAGAATTTAAAATAATAAATAATTATGAAATTAACTAAAAACTAGGACTCAATAATAATTCTAATTAAAATAATCCAACTAAGACACGGGAAAGTACAGAACAAATCATGTAACATGTAGTCAATTCAGGACTCAGATTTAAATCTTAAATTACGGTGAATTCTCCTAACTTATTTAAAGGTATATTTCTAGAACAATTAAACCTATACAAATATTGACGGATCAATCTTTCATAATTCAAATCAAATTCGAATGCATTGAGAATCTTGAGAATTCAGTTTTCACCTAAACCGCACAATGAAATCGAATACTATTTCTAGTCAATTTAACCTTGTGTTGATTTATAGAGTGATCGAGATCAATTCCTCCTCTGTCGACTTGAAATCGATTAACATGCAAGTAAACAATTGGCCAGATTATTCACAAGACAAATTTGAATCCAAAAATCAATAATATAAAACCAAATCTGAAAAATCCATTCCTATTCATTATTTGCATTTTCAATTACAGTCATCCTTCCCTTTTTAGACACTACTTGAATTGGAATCACCCATTCACTATCAGATACAGGATAAATAATACCTGCATCAAGGAGCTTGATTACCTCCTTTTTCACTACTTCTTGCATCGCCGGGTTGAGTCGCCTCTGTGATTGAGTAGATGTCTTGTGCTCTGCTTCCATCATTATTTTGTTCATGCACATGGTTGGACTAATCCACTTAATATCGGCCAAGCTCCATCCTATAGCTCTTATGTGTTCTCGAATCACCCGCAACAGCTTTTTCTCCTCACAACCTATCAAAGAAGATGAACAGATTACTGGCAGTTTATCATTCTGTAATAAATACAAATATTTCAAATGAGGAGGGAGTGGTTTAAGTTCAAGAGTAGGGGGCTTCTCGGTGGATGGCTTCAGTGGTTTTGGAGTATGGTTAAGCTCCCCCATCTTGGTATTGATGAGTCTGTCGAAGGGTAGACTCCAATCCAAATACCGTTCTCCTTCATGAACCTCCTCACTAACATGCTCTTCATCAGTTGTACCTGTCAAACATATTTCTAATGGATCCATAGACAACTGTTCCTGCAGAGAACACTCAACCAAATAATTAGTAATATCAATTCTGAAGCAATCAGAATTGTCAAGCACAACAAAATCCACTGGAAATATAAACTTATCAACCTTAACTAACACATCCTCTACAATCCCCCTTGGATATTTTATAGATCTATCAGCTAATTGCAGGGAGATAGTAGTTGGCTTAACTTCACCAATTCCTAGCTTTTCAAAACATGAATAAGGCATAAGATTAATACTTGAACCTAGATCACATAAAGCCTTATTAAAAAATGATTTTCCAATAGTGCATGGAATTGAAAAGCTACAGGGATCCTTAAGTTTTGGAGGGAGTTTATTTTGTAAAATAGCAGAACATTCCTCCGACAACTTCACAGTTTCAAAATCCACAAGTTTTCTTTTGTTAGACAAAATCTCTTTCAAAAATTTTGCATAACTGGGCATTTGAGCTAAAGCGTCTGCAAAAGAAATATTTATATGAAGCTTTTTGAAAATCTCTAAGAATTTTGCAAATTGATTATCCAATTGCAGTTGCTTTGCTCTTTGGGGGAAGGGAAGCTTACTCAAATCAAAATTCTCATTAATAATTGGGTGAGAGGACTTACCTTTATTGCCCGTAGGCGTCGAGTATGACTGGTTTGGCACTTCCTCCAGCCCTTTTTCCTTGCTTAGCTCGCTTGCTTCCTCATCCTCAGTATTTTTCTCCAGAGTATCTGCTTGCAATCTAGTCACCGCCAGAATAGCATTGACATCATTGGGATTCCTTCAAGATTACTAGGAAACGATCCTGCTGGCCTAGTAGACAGCTGTGTTGCTATCTGACTCATCTGTGTTTCTAACTTCTGCAACATTGCCTCCTGATTTTGTAGACGGGTCTCAGTACCAGTTACATATTTCATCATGATTTCTTCAAAGGAGGGCTTCTTCTCTACTGGCTTCGGTGTATTAGCTGTAGGATCTGCATCTTTCCAAGAGAAGTTTGGATGGTTCTTCCAGCCAGGATTGTAAGTATTGCTGTAGGGGTTGTACTGCTGTCTCCCTTGATTCCCCATAAAATTTGCAGCATCAACTTCAAATACTTGCTGTTCGTCAGGCTGTTGGACTTGCACTTGGTTGGCTGACGATATCTGCATAACTGCCATCTGATGAGTAAGAGTATCGATCTTGGCATTCAGTGCTGTTAGTGCATCGACTTCTAATACTCCAGCCTTTTTCTCCTTTTTAGCATCTGGCCATCCAATGTTGCTTTCAGCCATATTTCAAATGATTTCCCATGCCTCTACAGGTGTTTTCCTGAATAGGCTTCCATTAGCAGCGGCATCCAACATGGATCAAACAGATTGATCAGCCCCATTGTAGAAAGTCTGAGTCTGCTGGCTCTGAGTAAGATTATATTGAGGACACATCCTCAACATCTTTTTGAATCGAGTCCAAGCAACATGTAAAGATTCAGCTTCCTTCTGCCTAAATGAGATGATATCGGAGAACAGTTTAGCCATCTTTGTAGAGGGAAAATACTTATTCAGAAAGGTCTGAACAAGTTGATCCATGTAGTAATTGATCCAGCAGGCAAATCGTCTAGCCACTCAACAGCTTATCCTTGTAGAGAGAATGGGAATAACCGCAGTCGCACTGCATTAGATGTTACCCCATTCACCTTGAACGTGTCGCAGATCGACAGAAAATGCTCCAGATGAGCGTAGGGGTCTTCCACAGATGTACCCCCAAATCTAGCCTGCAATTGAATCAGCTGAATAGTAGAGGGTTTCAGCTCAAAATTTTTGCCTCAACAACGGGGCGAACTATGCTAGATCCATAGCCTTCAGTTGGCGGACGGATAACATCCCAAATAGTACGGTTGTCTGCCATCTCTACTTCAGATTCAGATTCTGACTCTAGTTCAAGATTGATAGATTTCTTGGCTTTTCGGATCCTGCTAAACGTGCGGTCGATCTCCAAATCAAGTGGTAGTAATTTCCTTGATCGAGTGCTATGCATGCACAACAGAAAATACATGAAAATCACCAAGAAATTATAGTCAGCAATTAAGAAAAAAAATAAGGTCTAATCTTAAGCGAAATAAAAATTCTGATATCAAACCGTCCCCGGCAACGGCGCCAAAAACTTGACCGGCTAAATCGGTGTGATTAAAAATCAACTGGCAAGCGCATCAGGTCAAATTATAATATAGTGAACAAAAGTCCAGATGTCGAAACCACATGGACTGTATATATATGAATACCAAAATATATTTATTTCTACTTAATCTAGACTAATGAATAAAGGTGATTCAGATTTTAAACTAATAATAAAAAGTTTCAATTAAAATTAAATTAAATAAAACGCAGCTGGAAATTTTAGATTTAAATCAAATTTGGGAAAAACTCGATCAAGGACACACGCAGGTACCAGACAATTCAAGTAACAAGCAGTCAATCTAAGATATCAGACTTAATCTTAATTCATGGGAATTTTCCTAATTTGTTCGAAGGACTATTTCTAGAACAATCAAACCTATTCAAATATTGATGAACCAATCTTTCGTAATTCTAATCAAATTTGAATGCATGAATAACTATAAAAATTCAGTAAACACCTAAACCGCATAATGAAACCGAATTCTATTTCTAGTTAGTTTTACACTGTTGATTATCGAAGTGATCAAAATCGAAACCTCCTCTATTGAATTGGAATCAATTAACATGCAAGGAAATAACTGGCCAGGAAATTCACAAGGCAAATATAAATTCAATAAACAATAAATTCAAATCAAGTCTGAAAATCTCAAATAAACAAACGAATTTTATACATCAATTATCTGGCCCAATCACGTGGCCTTGATCGAATAAAAGCTACTACTCACTAATAAACAAGATTAAATAAATCAAGTCTAAAAACATAAAATAAAAAATACTAGAGTAGAAGAAAATCTGGAGAAATTTCTTCAGCAGCCGTCGTGTGCTTCGCGTACTCAAAAAGACAAAAAGTCCGTAAAAAGAGCATACAATTTCTATTTATAGGGCCGCTCTAATTAGAATCCTCGTAACATTGAAATTCTCGGATTTTAGGTCTCCCGAACACGCGCGCGCGTGCACCTTTAAAAAACAGTGAATCTTCAAACGCCTCGCGCACGCGCAAGGAGGAAGCTCGCGCGCGCGCGACTTCCCTACAACACTCTGGAACTTTTTTTTGCACGCGCGTGGGTCAGGAGCTCGCCCGCGCGCGCCTTGGCTCGGAAGCCTCTGGATCCTTGTACTGCGCACGCGCGAGTGTAGACCTCGCGCGCGCGCGCGTCATCCGCACAGAAATTCCCGAAAAATGGCTATTTTCAAAAAAATTCAACCAGGAGAGTATAATGCATGCATATAAAATAAAACACTAATAAAACTCACGAAAATAAATTAAATGCATCCAAAATAAATATAAAATGACATAAAATAATGCATACTAATCACAATTATCATCTACCAAACTAAATTGAGATCAGTCTACCTAACTAAACTGAAGTTTTCCATGACCAGTCTACCTAACCAAGCTGAATTTTGCCAAACTACAGTTTCCCAAACTGCTACAGTATGCGTTTCACACCAAATTTAGTTTAGCAAGATCGGTTTAGTGAAATTTAGTTTAGCATTCCAAAAATAGTGCAAAAGTTTCCAACGGCTATATTTATGTGCCTAACATATATAATACTCTTGAAGGCTATAAATACAACATCTTGAAGATCAAATACAAGTTTTTAAAGGGGAATCAAAGAATGCAAAACCTACTTAAAGAAATTAGCTAAAATGAGAGCAAGCCCAATGTGTGAGGATATATTTGAGAGATAAATACACTGTAAAGGATTAAATCATTACACACAATCACTCAGACATATACAAGAGAGATGAACTTCAAATATTAGTTGAGTGAGTCTTAACACAGAGACATTAAATATTGTGCTTGTATTCTTGGCATAAGTGCCGTTAAAAATTATGCAAATTGTGAGGTTACGGTCTACAATCTAGTGTGCTAGGAGTTCTGATAGGCAGTGGGTGAATCCTTCCAAGGAGAAACAAGGGATGACGTAGGAGATTTAACTCCGAACATCAATAAACAAATTCGTGTCTATTTATTTATTGCATTTATTTCTTATTGCTATTATTTTTAAGATGCATTGTTGAAGCATTTTATTTGTTATTTATATAACAAAATATTGCATTCAAAGTGTTTGATAAAAAATTCAACCAAACTGTTTTTACACATTCAACTTGCAGATCATTTTCAAATTTATAAACCGTTAATCAGTTTTTACTAATGATTATTTTGAGTGTCTTCCGCTTGGTTTGAAAACCAAAGTCGATTTAATTCATCGGTGCTCAATAATTCAAGAACCGCGCTATTGTAGCTCAAAATATTTTAAAACGCGTGTATTCACCCCCTCCTCCCCCCCCCCCTCTACACACCTTAACAGATCCTATCAATTGGTATCAGAGCGGTTTGTTTTTTAAGGAGCATTTGAAACTGATTTTATCTTCAATAGTTTGGATTTTGAGATTTTTCTAACATGTATATGCATAGTTGAGTTTTCTGGCAGCTTGTAGCAACTTTGGGAAAAATGGAATAACTCCTTGCCCAAATGTCCAAATGATGAATCGCGTTTTGCATTGCAAACTAGACTTTTTGGATCGCAGCGGTATAAAATTTTCAGCCTGATGATGCACGAGAAAAAGCAGTTTATTCTACGAAGTTGAACCAGTCGACTGCCATAGAAAATAGAGCATAGGAAATGAGTTGATGTTTTTGTCATGAAGCTCAAGGATGTTGCACTCATTGATTGAAGAGACTTATTACCTCGAATCACAGCCATAAATCATCAATAAAACTCGGTACACTTATTCTAAAACTAGATTTAAGAGAGCATTTGAGTTTGATTGTCATCTTGATGTTCTACTTGTACTAGCATGTCTTTGATATTAAGCATGTCTAGTCATTTTCCTTACATCAGTGGTTGTGCTTAAATATTAAAAATGGGAGTTTATTTGATTTATGAATATTTCAGTTGACATGTCAATTTTGACTTTTTGTTGCTTGGTAGTTGAGCTAATTTTGTCCAATCTTGATGACGCTTGCTAGTTGCTCAAATTATTTTATTTGTGTTCGAATTGTTTGTGCATTGCATATTTTGAAAATATATCAGTAGTTATCCCTCTACTTTTATCTATTTTAAACTTTAAAAATTTAAGGGGAGAGCTCATTATAATTTTATGGAGGATAAAATTTTGTGCTTAATTTGTATCTTTTTGATTCACACAAAAGGGGAGAAATATATTAGATAAAAATATGATTTTTGCATTACTTGAGTTTCAATGTTCATATTTTTATCCATGTTTTGTGATCATAAAAAATGGGGAGATTGTTGGGTTTTGAAACACAAACAATCTTGATTTTGATAATAACAAAACTTGTTATTGTGTTTCTAAGGAAAAACTGCAATTTTGGTCATTTATGTTTGTCATTTTGCGATTTTGGTCCTCTATGTTTTCATATTTTAGTTTTAGTCCTGCAAGTTTCAATTTTTTGCAATTTTAGTCCCTTTTATTAAAAAATTCTTACGTGGCACTATACACGTCAGCTGCACATCAGCACTGAATTGGTTCCACATCAGCGCCCCATCAGAAAAAGGACTAAAATCGCCAAAAAAATAAAGATAGCGGACTAAAATTGAAATCTAAAATATAGAGGACCAAAATTGCAAAGTGACAAACATACAGGATTAAAAAAGCAATTTTCCCTATTTTTAATATATTTACTCTAGTGTTAAGTTGTTAACTCAAGATGGAAGCCAAAACTGAAATTTAGCCAAACTGAATTTCTGGCAAGTTTTAGTTTTTTGATGATATCTCACAACTCATTGATGAAAATGATTAGCCACTAAGATGACTTCATAGAAAACCCAATTTGGCAAATATCGTATTACACATTAGTTGGGCTAAAACAGATGTTATCTAGATCAAAATGACGTCTCAATACCAAACTGAACTGGACCAGTCGAGCATAAAACAGAAGTAGTTTACCTCAAACAGTTAGGGTATTTTGGCCATATCTTGCAGCTCTGTTATCCAAATGGAATGATTCAGTATGCATTACGAATCTAAGAAAATGATCTACAAATCATATGTACAAGTAAAAGTCTGAATCAGAGCATAAGATGTTGATACACTACATTTAAGTTTCTGGTTTGGAACTGAAATTCTGCAGAATTTCTGGCACATTCTGGTATGTCGATCTTCACTCTTTCATATGAAATCCAAAATATGCGATTTATGATGCATTGGAAAGATAAGACAAAAGGCTACAAATTTCATGTTTATCACTTTGCTCAAATATCAACGAATCATACCAAAATACATCCATTTGGACAATTCATTTTTTCTTGCCAAATGCTACCCAAACTGAAATTGGCCAAGAGCAGCCTACTGACCCAAACTGAAGTTTTCCAAAATTAGTCTACCAAACTAAAATGAGATCAGTCTACCAAACTATATTGAATTTTCCAAGATCAGTCTACCTACCCAAACTGAAGTTTGCCAAACTGCTACAGTATCTGTTTCACACCAAATTCAGTTTAGTGAAATTCAGTTAACACTCCAGAAACAGTAAAAAAAAACTCTCCAAAAGTTATATTTCTGTGCCTAATGTATATATCACTTTTGGAATCTATAAATACAATATCTTGAAGATCAAATACAAGCTTTTAAAGATGATTCAAAGCACGGGCAGCCTACTTGAAGAAATTAGCTAGAATGAGAGCAAGTACAATGTGTGAGGATATATTTGAGATATAAATACACTGTAAATGGATTAAATCCTCACACACAATCACTCACACATGTACAAGAGAGATGAAATTAAAAGATTAGTTGAGTGAGTCTTAACACAAAGACGTTAAAGATTGTGTTTGTAGTCTTGGCATAAGAAATGTTAAACATTATGCGAATTGTGAGATTGCGATCTACAATCTAGTGCTAGGAGTTCTGAGATAGGCAGTGGCTAAGTACTAGTATTTGATTGGGTTGTTGCAAAGTTTTGGAATATTCAAAGTCTTCTAATGAATCATTCCAAGAAGGAAAAAGTGGTGATATATGAGATTTAGCCCGAAGATCCATAAACAAATTCGTGTCTTTTTTTTATTGCATTTACTTCTTATTGCTACTGTTTTTAAGATGCATTGTTGAAGCATTTTATTTTTTTATTCATATAACAAGATATTGCATTCAAAGTGTTTGATAAAATTTTTCAATCAATTAAAATGATTTCACACTCTCACCTTGCATATCTTTTTCAAATGATTTACAAACTGTTAATCGGTTTCTACGAAGGATTATTTTGAGTGATTTTCGCTTGGTTCTAAAACCAAAATAGATTAATTCATCGGTGCTCAATATTTCAAGAACAGAGCTATTGTAGCTCAAAATATGTTAAAACATGTGTATTCACCCCCTCTAAACACCTTAACCGATCCTATCAAATTTGATCTTGTAAAACCAGATTTATTTTTTTGAATGAATAAATACAACACTTTACCCCCTTTAATTATATTTTTATAATGAAATTATAGTACTGGTTTTGGCTTTAAATATGAAAATATTAATCTCGAGATTAATTATTATGAGAATTTCAGAGGTTAATTAAGTTGATATGTTCCAAGAAGCTACTCTATCATTCATCGGGAGAGTTTTTCTCCAATGAGAATAAATAAAGTTTTGGGGCAAGACAAGACATAAGGTTTACGTATCCAAAAAATATAAAAATCTACGTTTATTTTTAGGTACATATATTGTAAGAAATATATACGGATCGCCCATGAGGGTGTTATGGATTATGCCGGAGTGATCATGACGATAATATAATGCGGAATAAAATAATCAATAAGGACACCAAAGATTTACGTGGTTCACCCAATATAGGCTACGTCCACGGATCTGCTGCAAATATTTATAACCGAAGAAATATTACAAGTGTATACAAAACACTATATCTCTCACACGATCCCAACACCCGAGTATTACCGAGAAAAATATTTCTCTAACTCACACAAGAGAACACTCAAGAAAACCCAAGAAATTCTTTTTTCTTAACTCTCTTTTCTTTTGCTGTCTCGCTCTGGGATATCTAAAACTGAAGAAATGGAGCTCTATTTATAGAGCACCCGGTACGCGTGAATTTAATTCACGCGTCCTCACCAGCCATCTGCAGTCCACCATCCAACTAGCATTAAATATGTTTCCCGACAAACCATTTAATGTTGACCTAACATTACTCCCACTTGAAGACTTGATCTCAATCATGGCTTCACACAGTCAATACAGCAGCTCATGCCTTCTTTATTTACGCTTGTAGTCCAACTGAAGTCGAGCACAACTTCAGTTTGTCAGTGGTCACCACCTTCGTAAAAATATCAGCAGAATTTTTACTTTCAGGAATCTTCTCAAACTTCAAGACTCCATTCACCCGATCTTTAAGGATCCCGATTCCAAGGATTTGTTTTGCAGCACCTAAATCCTTCATAGCAAATTCTATCTTTAGTTTATCAATCTCCTTCAGACAAACTCCTGCTATAAACATATCATCTACATATATCAATAGCATGATATAAGAACCATCAAGCTTCACATAACACCAGTGATCAGCATGATACCTCGGGAAACCATCATTATTCATTACACCATCAAACTTCTTGTACCACTGTCTTGGAGCTTGTTTGAGACCGTACAAGCTTTTCTGAAGTTTGCACATCATTTTCTCTTTCCCTCGTACTTCAAATCCCTGTGATTGATTCATTTCTTCATCTAGCTCACCATGAAGAAACACAGTCTTTACATCTAACTGCTCCAGATGCAAATCTTCTTTTACCATCAATCCAAGTATAGTCCTGATAGTAGTTAACTTTACCACCAGAGAGAAAATATCAGTGTAATCAATGACTTATTTTTCACCTTTTACAACAAGGATTTATTTGTACCGCTTGCTACCATCGTGTTCTAACCGGTACTCCCACTTGCTATGTAAAACCTTTTTACCTTCAGGAAGTTCTGACAACTCCCACATGTGATTGGATGACAGTGAATCCATCACATCTTTCATGGCTAACTCCCACTGTTTAAAGGTCTCATAAACATCTGATTTATTTTTCAAAAAATAAACCCAAAATTTCCTACTCGAATCGTCAACAGTAGTGCCATAATATCTTGAGTGATCTCCAAGGAATGTAACAGGAGATGGTCCACATACATCAGTATGTACCAGCTCCAAATCTGCCGATTTTGGTTCTCTAACCTCTTTTGAAAAGCTCACATTTTTCTACTTTTCAAAAAATACAGCTTCACACGGCTTGTGTTCAACGATCTTTAATTCCGGTAGCTTTCCATTTGAAACAAGCATCTTCATTTCCTTCTCACTCGTATCTTCAAGACTACAAAGCCATAGACTTGAATTAGCTCCAGCATCCACAACTACTAATTTATCTCTCAAATTGGAAGTCATATAGAGTGTTCCAGTTTTCTTTCCTCGAGCAACAATCATGGCTCCCTTTTTCACTTTCCAGGAACCATCACCAAAGATCACCTTATGACCTTCGTCGTCAAGCTGTCCTACTGAAATCAGATTGCGGGTCAACTTTGGTACATGCTTTACTTTGTTGATTTTCCAGACAGATCCATTTGTCATCTTCATCCGGATATCACCCATACCAATTATTTTCAAAGGTTTTCCATCAGCCAGGAAAACTTTTCCGTAATCACCCGCAATGTAATTATCGAATACATCACGATTACCAGTGGTATGAAACGAAGCTCCCGAGTCCATAACCCAAGAATCAACCGGGCTTTCCATGGATAGTAATAGAGCATCATGTACCTCCTCACAAACAACATTTGCGTTGTTCCTTGTTGATTTGCAATTCTTTTTCAAGTGACCAGTCTCACCACAGCTCCAGCACTTCACATTCTTTTCAAATTTGTTATTGTCTTTTCCATTTCTTGACTTGTATCCACCATGCCATTGGTTAAAACTCTTTTCGCCACTCCTGCCCCTTCCTCCATTATCGAGATTTAGGGCAGATCTCGATGATGTTTCTTCTCCTGAATCCCTCCTGCGAACTTCTTCACCAAGGATTCGATCTCTGACATCATTGAATTGTAACTTTCCTTTTCCAGCAGAATTGCTAACCGCTGCCCGCATCGGCTCCCAAGCATTTGGTAAAGACGCCAAAAGAATAAGTGCTCGAATCTCATCATCAAATTTAATTTCAATCGATGTTAGCTAGGAAACAATCGTATTGAATTCATTGATGTGTGCCGCCACCAAAGCACCTTCCTCCATCTTCAAGTTGAATAACTTTTTCATGATGAACACTTTATTATTTGCTGATGGCTTCTCGTACATGTCCGACAAAATGGACATCATCTCCTCCGTGGTATTTGCCTCCGCCACGTTGTGTGCCACGTTCTTTGTTAGGGTCAATCGTATTACTCCCAACACTTGTCGGTCAAGAAGCTCCCATTCATCATCCTCCATCTTTTCTGGTTTCACCCCGGATAGAGGTTGATGTAGCTTCTTGCTATACAGATAATCTTTAATCTGTAACCGCCAGAACGTAAAATCTATACCGTCGAACTTATTGATTCCAAGTCCCGATCCGTCATTTCCGGCCATCGCTTCACCTGCATTAATAAAATTTCAAAAAATCTTTTCTGATGTGGAAGATCAGACAAAGCTGCAACCACAGAGCATACTCAGAATTTTAAGAAATTTTTCACCAAGGCTCCCGGACACCGTAACAGCTTTGATACCAGTTGTTATGGATTATGCCAGAGTGATCATGATGATAATATAATGCGGAATAAAATAATCAATAAAGACACCAAAGATATACGTGGTTCACCCAATATAGGCTACGTCCATGGAGCTGCTGCAAATATTTATAACCGGAGAAATATTACAAGTGTATACAAAACACTATATCTCTCACACGATCCCAACACCCGAGTATTACCGAGAAAAATATTTCTCTAACTCACACAAGAGAAGACTCAAGAAAACCCAAGAAACTCTTTTTTCTTAACTCTCTTTTCTTTTGCTCTCTCGCTCTGGGATATCTAAAACTGAAGAAATGGAGCTCTATTTATAGAGCTCCCGGTACGCGTGAATTTAATTCACGCATCCTCACCAGCCATCTGCAGTCCACCATCCAACTAGCATTAAATATGTTTCCCGAAAAACCATTTAATGTTGACCTAACAGAGGGCTGACCCGATCCGACTCAAGAGATTCAAATTCGTAATTTAAATTCTCGTGGAAGGAGTATTTTCTTAACTACCATTTGACTCCCATTAGTTTATGTTATGAATTAATTAATTAATTCATATTAAGGAGAGGCTAGCCGAATCAGTTTTGAGGTGTTGGCTTTCATTCTTATCAAAAGAAGCCGTGATTTCTTCATCATATTACAATCAATAACATACCACTTTGATTAAGCACTTGGATTGTGAACTCGATTCCTTTCCGTTCATGATTGGATCCGGATCATCGAGGCATGAATATCGTCGGAGAAAAGGTTGGTAAACTCAAATACATTAAACGATCCTATATCAAATTAAGTTTTATTCGATTCGATATATTCTATTATAAGTTTTCCGTCATATATGATCAATGACTTTTTTTTTTCTTCTAATATATAGCCCATATATAAGGATTATTGGATACATTTTTTGGATAATAATATCCATAAGATAACCGATCTCTGCATCCGAGTATACATCCAACAATCCATATATTTGCCACATTTATTTTTACATACATTTTTTGGATGGTCATCGGTCATTAATGATTTTTTTGTGGGCCAACATATAAAAATTAATAAGGATCGTTTGGATGCAACCTTGTTTTTAATTAGACATTCAAATATCTCAGAATGTCATAAGGATTAAACTGAACAAGTTAAAATAAAATAATAATAATAATAATAATAATAATAATAATAATAATAATAATAATAATAATAATAATATATGATCGATCTGAATTATACATCAAAAAGGTTTGGGCCACTATAATAATTGTAATAACACAAAAATTGTTGTGCGATCGTCACATGGGTTAATTTATGAGACAGATCTCCAATCCCATCTGACGTATGATAAGTATTACTTTTATAACAAAAATATTATTTTTCAGGGTAGAAGTGTCATTTTTTTGTTAGTTATGTTAAAAAGAATGTAATCAGTAATTATATGTCGATTTGAGTAAAAATATTATTTTTAGGATTAATTGCATACATTACCATCCTGAGATTCTAAGATTGCTAAAAAATTCTATGGAAAAAGAATGATCGATTAACTTCATATGTTTTCAAATCTTGAAGACATATATCCCTATGTTTTCAAATTTTGAACATTCACCCCCTTTTACATACATGTTTTTAGGGGCGTTTGTGCTCAAAATTCGAAAAACAAGGAGTTAACAGTTATATGAGGTTTTCAGTAATCTCGTGATTTTACAAGTGTAATGTATGCAATTACTCCTATTTTTATGTCAAAAAATACATTGCATGTGAAATATAAGTTGAGTTGAGTGAACAATACTACATTTGATGCCAAAAATATTACTTTTCCTTGCAGATAAAGACCGAATCGATTAATTTCACAGATACGGATCCGTGATAACGTTTCACATGAGACCTAATCTTAAAATAATAATGTGTGCACGCACGCATACATATAAAATAATTTATTCATAAGATGATCGCGTGTTAAGGCCACTTTTTATGAGATTTTTTCTTCAATCCAACGTTGCAAATCTGTCACGCCCCGCGCCCGGGGTCGGGTGACATCGCCATTGCTTTCAAATAAAATTCAAAAATAACCAGGCTCTTAGTATAGAATTTAACTAAAACCAGTATATTTCATGAATAAAATCTAAAATAAATATTATGTACAACTTAAAATTCCCAAATAAGGAATAAGCTTTGCGGAAACGTCTTACAACTTAAAAAATAAGAATAAAAGCTCAAAAATTATCTTCCTCAGCATCCAAATACATATCTTGTTCTTGCTCATCTAACTCATCGTCTTCATCATCTGGAAGTGGAAAAGTAAGGGATGAGTGTTTTGGGAAACACTCAGCAAGTGGTGGCCCATCGATCATACCAAAAATACGTATATATAGATATATTCATTTGAAAAAACTCATACTTGAATTTCAAGCATATCATATTTCAAAACATATCATCTCATAGCATGTCCCACATATCAAAACATGTCTCACATAGCATAGCATAAACATCATAACAAAATCGACATGAAATAACATATTTTGGCCAGACATTGAAATTCCTCTCATTAATCGTGGCTAACTGATCAGTCCCCTATATGTAATCCCTCTAAGGGGTGAGATCATAGAACGATTATTATTATCCACCATATCTGGGCCATAACATAACAAGGTTCGAAAATTTCCTTTACACTCATAATTTGAGTCCTAACAGTGCCAAAACATACTTTTAAAAAGTTTCATCATAAACAATATTAATTAACAAAATTCCAACAATTACCATAAACGATCGAATTTTCAAAACATACATATAATTTTAAAACGTAAGCCCACTTACAGAATATATTTGTGCAAGAATCAGATACTTGAATGGATGGAGCGTTGGATCGAGAATTCAAAAAAAAAACTCGAAAACTCAGAATAAAATAGGCAGATTGTTCGGATTTTTCCTTGAGCACTATTTTTCCCAATTCCTAAGCCAATTTCTCGAAAGGTTGAAGGTAAAAGCTGACAAAATTTTAGAATCCACTTTGTTGTTTTCTATTCCACGTGAGAGGAAAAATGAGCAAATATTTTGACTTTAATGGATTTCAAAAAAAGGAGAGAAAAAGTAGACATAATTTTGTCTCTATTGTCTTGGCTTCCTTCGTAATATGGAGAGAAAAGTAGGGTTTTGAACGTGAATTTTTTGAAGGACGGTTCTTGTATTAGTCTCGCATAGCATAGCATAAACATCATAACAAAATTGACAAGACATAACATATTTTGGCCAGACAATGAAATTCCTCTCATTAATCGTGGCTAACTAATCAGTCTCCTATATGTAATCCCTCTAAGGGGTGAGGTCATAGAACAGTTATTATTATCCACCGTATCAGGGCCATAACATAATATAGTTCGGAAATTTTATTTCCACTCATAATTTGAGTCCTAACAGTGCCAAAACATACTTTTAACAAAATTTCATCATGAACAATATTAATTAACAAAATTCCAACGATTAACAAAAACGATCAAATTTTCAAAACATACATATAATTTTAAAACGTAAGCCCACTTACATAATATATTTGTGCGAGAATTAGATACTTGAATGGATGGAGCTTTGGATCAAGAATTAAAAAAAAAATCGAAAACTCAGAATAAAATAGGCAAATTGTTCGGATTTTTCCTTGAGCACTATTTTTCCCAATTCCTAAGCCAATTTCAAGAAAGGTTGAAGGTAAAAGCTGACAAAATTTTAGAATCCACTTTGTTGTTTTCTATTCCACGTGAGAGGAAAAATGAGCAAATATTTTGACTTTAATGGGTTTCAAAAAAGGAGAGAAAAAGTAGACATAATTTTGTCTCTGTTGTCTTGGCTTCCTTCGAAATATGGAGAAAAAAGTAGGGTTTTAAACGTGAATTTTCTGAAGGACGGTTCTTGTACTTAAATAAAAGACTCAAATTCGGCCTTAATCTTACATACTTGGAAAGGAAAATCTTCAGTTTTTATTTATTGATTTATTTACCCCATATATATGCTGATTGTGTTCCAAGATTTGGGCCATCAGACTTTGGGAAAAAGGCAAGATTATAATTCCATGCTTGAGAGATCCTTCCATAATGGTGTATTCTTGGAGTTCAAGTTCCGGTTTTCACATTCCTCCTACCTTATTGGAAGTTTCATCCTCGAAACTTGATTTGTCTTAATGTCTAATATCATATGGCTAAACTATTTCACCAATAATTTTCAAATTTACATCCCAAAAATCATAAATTCCAAATGACAAACCTAAAGATCAAAATCAAAACTAAATCTAATTCCCAAATGATTCCTTATGAATCCAATTAATAATGACTTAAATAATTCAATCTAACTTAAACCAATAATTCACCAACAAAATCAATCTCAAATTTTATATTGCCTATGCAATATAAATACTACTCTCAAGTGGTTCATTCTCATTCTAAATCCTTGTTTTCATCAAGATCATATATTCTAAATCATAATCTCCCATCAAGATCATGAACCTGGTTTTGCTCTGATACCACTTCTGTCACGCCCCGCGTCTGGGGTCGTGTGACATCGTCGTTGCTTTCAAATAAAATTCGAAAATACCCAAGCTCTTAGTACAGAATTTAACTAAAACCAGTCTATTTCATAAATAAAATCCAAAATAAATATTCTGTACAACTCAAAATTCCCAAATAAGGAATAAGCTTTGCGAAAACGTCTTACAACTTAAAAAATAAAAATAAAAGCTCAAAAATTATCTTCCTCAGCATCCCAATACATATCTTGTTCTTGCTCATCTAACTCATCATCGTCATAATCTGGAAGGGAAAAAGTAAGGGGTGAGTGTTTTGGGAAACACTCAGCAAGTGGGGGCCGATCGATCGTACCAAAAATACGTATATATAGATATATTCATTTCAGAAAACTCATACTTGAATTTCAAGCATATAATATTTCAAGCATATCATCTCATAGCATGTCCCACATATCATAACATGTCTCATATAACATAGCATAAACATCATAACAAAATCGACATTACATAACATATTTTGGCCAGACACTGAAATTTCTCTCATTAATCGTGGCTAACTGATCAGTCTCCTATATGTAATCCCTCTAAGGGGTGAGGTCATAGTTATTATTACCCACTGTATCAGGGCCATAACATAATATAGTGATCGAGCAAATTCTAACACTGAAAATAAACTTAAATATATCTATCAATTAAGCTCGAATAAATCGCAAGTGCACGAGTCAAGTAATAATATAGTGTACATGAGTACGAGTATCGTCCCACAGAGATTGATGTTTGACAAATTCACCTCAAGTATAATTATTTAGTTAATTAAAACAATAAAGAGAATAAATTAATAAACTAAAATAAAAAGATAAATTAAAAGCAAAACAATAAATTAAGTTCAGAAAATAAAAAAACGATTGTTAGGATGTCGGTTCACCTATCCCTTTTCTTCTCTAATTATTGAATTTTAATTCTCAAATCATGCTTTTGACGGAATTCCCTAATCTATCAATATACTCTCTCGAGCTATATTAATCTAATTAACGAATTGTAATAACCAAGTCTCCTTGTGTTATTTAACAATTGCAATGGCATTAACGATTTGTGGAATCCTCTAGCTTTCGACCTGGTGGATTATGACTATCAACATGTATCCAACCTCATATCTCTATGTAAGTTGTAGATCCATGGATTATATTACCCTATCATGTCATAAAATCTCCTCTCGGTATCAATTATAACACATAAAATCAATAAGAAGTTGATCAATCTCCAAAATTGCAATAAACACAATAATATAATCAAGAATCCTTAAAAACTAATTTCAATCTTCAAGAAGAAATCAAAACATAAGTTTTGGGGGTAGGATCCCCTAAATCCCAAGAAAAGGAAAAGAGAAAACTAGTTTGTGGTTCTTGAGTTCTTCACGTTCTTCTCCCTCTTTTCGTTCTTCTCCTTGGATGGCCGCCTTTCTCCTAAGTTTCTGATGTGTGGAACCCTTAAAACGTCAGATTTTTATCTATTTATAGTGCCCAAGAGTTCTTTCCATGTAAAACACCCAGAAATATCTTTTTTTCAACTTACGCACGGGCGCCCGAGCGGTAGAAAAGTGCAGCTCGCGCGCTGGGGCTTCTGTTCTGAATTTTTTTCTCAAACAGGCATGCGCCCGCGCGGTAATAAATAGCAGCCCGCGCGCCAACTATTTTTTCCAGCGTGCAACAATTTTGTAAAATTTATAACTTGAGTTCTAGCCGTCGGATTGAGCTGAAAGTTTGAAAGTAGCTTTAAAACATCTTAAACTACAATCTGGACGGTGGAGATTTGATTTGGAGCTTCCTAAAATTAAATTTGAATTTTTTACCAAGGCTGCTCCGTAATTCATTCTTCAAAAACCCATTTCCTAAAAAATTAACCCGGAGAGTGAAATGCTCATGCATGAGATTAATTACAAATAAAACATATAAAAATACACAAGAAAACATATGAATGCATGCCAAATAGACATAAAATAATGCACACAAAATGCACTTATCAACACCCCCAAACTTAACTCTTGTTCGCCCTCGAGCAAGACATGCAAAAATAAAATGCAAACAAAAACATAAGTAAGGATGATTCAATAATGTACACAGCCTCCGAGAAGTTCAATCACAAAACAAAATCACCGACATGCTCTCAACTTTTCATAATACACCTTCGGTTTAATGTGAACGTGTGTGTGTGAAATGTCATTCCAGTTTCATACAACTTAGACCGAATTCTTTTCAAAACTGCTTAGCAACCTATGACAAATTAGTGCAAGTTTCACTCTTCAAGTGCTCATTCCTTCCAATAATCTCTAGACTAAACCCACCTCCCTTGAGATAATGAATTACACACCTCCGGATTTTGCACCCGGTATTGCTTTAGCCCCAATAATTACCCGCTGACTTAGCTATAACTGGCTAGGATACGAAAAATCATTCTATTTTTTCTTTCTAATCCCCTCGTCTATAGCCCGGATGGAGCATCAATCCCATTTAATCCGCATACTTAGCCTTAAATTTAATATTTTTTTTTTTTAGGATTTTAATCCTTTCAAGGCCCGGATGGAATTGTAAATACTTTTTTTCTAGGTGCGCCCAAGATCATAAGTGTAAACTAGAGCCTCATAAAAATTCACAGAGCACAATCAAGATCCACAAACCACCTATTGTCGTGCAATGGTCAAACAGACAGAAACTTCATCAAATCTTTCGCTACAATTCACTGGTCTAACATTAGTGCTTAAAAATATTCACGGTTCAACCTACAGTTTCTCATGTCCAGTCAAGAGCAAAATTTTTCAAAAAAACATTTTTTTTTTCAAAAAAACTTCATCATCATTGGCTATTATGACTCATCCTACCCATAACAATGCAAACAACAACAAACACAAACTGTATGCAAACAAATACGAAACACGAAAGATGCAACACAAACACATAGACAATGCAATACTAGTCTACCCCCCCATACTTATCCAAAGCATTGCCTTCAATGCTTCAGAACAATGAACAGAATGCAAAACGAACAAATTCAAAACAAAAATAAACACAATGAAAACAAAATAACACTCCCCTGGTCAATCATCGTGGTGTATATCCATCTGCCGCTGCTGCACCACATTTCTTAGGCCATCAATATTCCAAAATATTCACCTTGCAAATCAAAAATTTTGAGGGATTAAACATGATCAACTCAATATAAAACAACAACTAGATAAAAACCAACACTAAAAAAAAGATGTAAAAATCTTGGGTTGCCTTCCAAGTAGCGCTTGATTTTCAGTCTTCGGCTCGACCCTCAGAAGCACTCATCAAAGAGCGGTTGATGCCCAAAGTAAGTGTCATATGACACCACCAATGGGTGTTTGTTCCATGTGCCCTCAAGCTTGGCCAGATGTAAGCAGTTTATGCTCGTCACCTCAACAACACTCCATAGCAGCTGATAAACATGGGAGGAGAACATCTCTGTAGGTTCTCGGAGAACAATTTCTTGTGAAATTTGTGTTGGCGGTGTATCTGCATAAATTTTCTCCTTCAGAACTTCTTCCGGCTGAGGTTCAATGGGAAGAGAAAACTCAAACACCTCTAGATCTTTAGAATGAATTGATTCGCACTCCAAATCATGGTTCTCTAAGTCATCATCATCGAACCAAATTTGGGGAATCACTGTTTGAGTATCTTTCTTCACTTCATGTTCTCGGTGGTCATGAAAAATTGATCTATTCACATTCTCTATCTGCTCGACAAGGTGGCACCGAGAACTGATTTGATCTTCTATAGCTGTCTCAGTCAGTGCCACGTACTTGCTCACCATATCCTCTAGTGACTGCAAGATCAATTGAGAACAACTTACCTCCTCCTCTTGAAACTCAAATGGTTGGTCTGAAAACTCTGGGTAATGAGTATCTTGCGGGTATTGGTGGCTCAAAATCTGTGGTGTAAGATCCCAATACCCATGGTAGTCAAATTCTGTCATATCATCTAATATATGTATTGCACTGTCCTCATCGCGGCAAAATAGTGAACAACCAGTTTGCAAAGCTCCATTAATTACCCATCTCCTTGTCACTGCATCCAAACCATTAAGAAAAAATTTAAGAAGAGAATAATTAGAAAAGTCATGATACCGAAAAGTATTCGCCAAATAATTGAATCTCTCCCATGCTGCGTAGAATGGCTCTCCATGTTGCTGTGTAAAACTCGTGAATACTTGTCGATGGAACATCTCAAAGTATTACACCAGATAAATTCCTGCAAAAATAAAATAGAAAACGGTAGATCACGCAAGAATAAAGTAGAATAAATAAAAGAATTAACCAAAGAAAATAACAAAAAGTAAAAATTGTCAATTTCAATCCCCGGCAACGGCGCCAAAAACTTGATCGAGCAAATTCTAACACTGAAAATCAACTTAAATATATCTATCAATTAAGCTCGAATAAATCGCAAGTGCACGAGTCAAATAATAATATAGTGTACATGAGTACGAGTATCGTCCCACAGAGATTGATGTTTGACAAATTCACCTCAAGTATAATTCTTTAGTTAATTAAAACAATAAAGAGAATAAATTAATAAACTAAAATAAAAAGATAAATTAAAAGCAAAACAATAAATTAAGTTCGGAAAATAAATAAACGATTGTTAGGATCTCGGTTCACCTACCCCTTTTCTTCTCTAATGATTGAATTTTAATTCTCAAATCATTCTTTTGACGGAATTCCCTAATCTATCAATATACTCTTTCGAGCTATATTAATCTAATTAACGAATTGTAATAACTAAGTCTCCTTGTGTTATTTAACAATTGCAATTGCATTAACGATTTGTGGAATCCTCTAGCTTTCGACCTGGTGGACTATGACTATCAACATGTATCCAACCTCATATCTCTATGTAAGTTGTAGATCCATGGATTATATTACCCTATCATGTCATAAAATCTCCTCTCGGTATCAATTATAACACATAAAATCAATAAGAAGTTGATCAATCTCCAAAATTGCAATAAACACAATAATATAATCAAGAATCCTTAAAAACTAATTTCAATCTTCAAGAAGAAATCAAAACATAAGTTTTGGGGGTAGGATCCCCTAAATCCCAAGAAAAGGAAAAGAGAAAACTAGTTTGTGGTTCTTGAGTTCTTCACGTTCTTCTCCCTCTTTTCGTTCTTCTCCTTGGATGGCCGCCTTTCTCCTACGTTTCTGATGTGTGGAACCCTTAAAACGTCAGATTTTTATCTATTTATAGTGCCCAAGAGTTCTTTCCATGTAAAACACCCAGAAATATCTTTTTTTCAACTTACGCATGGGCGCCCGAGCGGTAGAAAAGTGCAGCTCGCGCGCTGGGGCTTCTGTTCTGAATTTTTTTCTCAAACAGGCATGCGCCCGCGCGGTAATAAATAGCAGCCCGCACGCCAACTATTTTTTCCAGCGTGCAATAATTTTGTAAAATTTATAACTTGAGTTCTAGCCGTCGGATTGAGCTGAAAGTTTGAAAGTAGCTTTAAAACATCTTAAATACAATCTGGACGGTGGAGATTTGATTTGGAGCTTCCTAAAATTAAATTTGAATTTTTTACCAAGGCTGCTCCGTAATTCATTCTTCAAAAACCCATTTGCTACAAAATTGACCCGGAGAGTGAAATGCTCATGCATGAGATTAATTACAAATAAAACATATAAAAATACACAAGAAAACATATGAATGCATGCCAAATAGACATAAAATAATGCACACAAAATGCACTTATCAACACCCCCAAACTTAACTCTTGTTCGCCCTCGAGCAAGACATGCAAAAATAAAATGCAAACAAAAACATAAGTAAGGATGATTCAATAATGTACACAGCCTCCGAGAAGTTCAATCACAAAACAAAATCACCGACATGCTCTCAACTTTTCATAATACACCTTCGGTTTAATGTGAACGTGTGTGTGTGAAATGTCATTTCAGTTTCATACAACTTAGACCGAATTCGTTTCAAAACTGCTTAGCAACCTATGACAAATTAGTGCAAGTTTCACTCTTCAAGTGCTCATTCCTTCCAATAATCTCTAGACTAAACCCACCTCCCTTGAGATAATGAATTACACACCTCCGGATTTTGCACCCGGTATTGCTTTAGCCCCAATAATTACCCGCTGACTTAGCTATAACTGGCTAGGATACGAAAAATCATTCTATTTTTTCTTTCTAATCCCCTCTTCTATAGCCCGGATGGAGCATCAATCCCATTTAATCCGCATACTTAGCCTTAAATTTAATATTTTTTTTTTTAGGATTTTAATCCTTTCAAGGCCCGGATGGTCAAACCTTTCTTTAAGATTTTTCCAAAGTTCTTGTGGGTTCTTTACAGTGAGATACTCAGCTTTCAATCCATCATCAAGATAGTGACAAAGAAAAATAAGTGATGAATGTATACGTGCAGAAATAATTATGTTAGTTATTTTCCTAGCATTATAGATATACTTAATTATGTTAGTTATTTTCCTAACATTATAGGTGTACAAAACGTGGAACCATATATGTTAACTTTCCTAAGAAAAATAAATCTTCACATAAACATAATTAACATCGATTAATGTTGAGGGTAAAAACAAATAAATGCATTTTTTTAAAAAAAATTAATATCCCAACATAATACACAAACATTAAAGTGTGTCAATATTCTTCGGAAATATTGATAAACTTAAGATCTTGGATAATATTCTTCAGGAATATTGAAAATCTTATATATTTATATTGTATCCATAGATCTATCGATATTACCAATAAGAATATGCTGTGTTACTTCAAGAACACCAACATAAAATTCGTATAAATGTTTCTTCAGGAGCATAATATGAACATAAAATATGTGATACTTTGAGAGTATCAACATTAAATTTAAATATTGTGCTATTACTGGAGCATTAACATAATACCGAAACCATTGACATAAGATAGTTTTGTGCTATTTCGAGAGCATCAATATGAAAGTTACATATTGTGCTTTATCGAGAGCATTCACACAAAGACTACAAAAGAAAATTATTTATGAGTCCTACCTTGAAGTTAGAGCACTTGTGCTGATAAAGTGTTATAAATTTAGTGGAGAAAGATGAAAGAATAAAAGACAATAAAAAATATAATAGAGAAAGATGAGTGTACAATATATGAACTAAACACCTCTATTTATAGGGTAGAGGGATTGATGTAGAAAACAAAAAGTACAATCAAATCAATCAACTACAAATCATCTATATATAACAAATTTTTATTTGTTTATTAATTATACAAGAAACTTAGTTCATCTATCACACACACACACACACACACACACACACACACACACACACACACACACACACATGTACATCATACACACTCACATACTATATTTACAAATATATATTAACCACAATGCATATATATATATAGTTTTGCTATGCTTCCCACCCACCGTGCCCACTCAATGTGCCCACCATGAGATGACACTCAACTATTGGATGTGTTGAATTGTGAATCCAATAGTTGAGTGAGTGATATATCATGGTGGGCACATTAATTAGTTGGGCACGGTAGGTGGACATCATAACAAAACTATATATATATATATATAAAAATTTATATATATATATATATATATATATATATATATATATATATATAAACCACATGACATATAGTCCAGTTCAGTTTAACTTTTAGTTGAGGTTATCCTCAATTAAGCTCTATGTCAGTTTTGCTTCGACTGGTTGACACCAATTGATCTCCATTTACTTGAGAGTGTTCAATTGATATGCTAAACTTGAGTTATAGTCTTCGTTTTTGTAACGCCCCATTTTTATCTTAAATGAGTTTATTTGAGTAAATCGGAGATTACAGAGTTCAAGATCCGACTTAATTTTGATCAGGGTCTATTTTGCAAAATTTGGATTTTTCAGGGACTAAAACACAAATAGTGGATTTTTTTATATTATCTACACTTGTTATTAAGTTGAAAAGTCTCCTCCTCCTTCCCCATTTCGTTCCTCCTCCATTGAAGTCGATTCATTGAGCTTCCAAACTTCCAGATTTCTGTCCGAGCTCGATCCGGCCGTTGGAATTTAATTCTGAAGGCAGTTTAGCGATCACTGCAGCGAGAGCTCCATTATATTGTAAGTTTTTATATGATATGATACATTCTATTTTTTGGATGTTGTTAGAATCATTTGAGATTCGAGTATGTTGTTCTTGGCAGAGTTCTGATCGTTTATTATCTGTCGATTATGAAATAGAGCGACGTTCGGAATTGTTATGATTTTTGGAAGTCTCTTTTGAAAAAGAGGTTTTGAGATTTGTTGGGATTGCCTTGTTATTGTTGTATTAGTATTGATATGAGTTGATATCGATATTGAACTGCTGTCTGCGTTTCCGGTTTGTTCAATTATAGACGTTATGCCGCCGGTTTGAGTTTTTGAAGATTTGAACCATTTTTTGAGTTGTTGAACTTTGGTTGGTGAGTTTTATCGTTGTTGTTGATCATCTATTGTCTCCGTACACATTCTTTTGGAGTTTGTCGAGACAGTGTTAACAGCATTTGATCGCCAAAAGATTGGACGAAGAACGGTAAAGAGATTTACCTTGAATCGTAGTTGTTGTTTAGATTGTATAGTCTTTGATACAATCTTTTGTTGTAAATTATCCAGAGTTGGAACTACTGCATTGAAAGGTAAAAGAATTCATCGTTAGCGGGATAGCATACTCGGGACAGTTGGTTCTCGAGTTTCCCTTAAAATCACATACTTGCATCAATACTTGTTCTAGCATGTAGAACTTGTATTTTGTTGATTTATTGAACTCTTGTTATGTGGCTTATGTTTTATGTTTTGTTATGCATTCATCTTGAGCCAACTTTGATTTCAGTGGGCAGAACAACCCTTTTTCTTTAGACGTTTGGGGGCTATGTTGTGAGTGGCCTAGGTTGTAGAAGTTCACCTATTGTCAGCATACTCCTCATAGTCGCACCAAAGTCTAGAGGATTGGGATACGTGACACCGCCTCAATTGGGAGAGTCGGTGAGTCATTGCGTGATCTCATCCTCGGGATCCCAAAAGCAGAGCAGCACTCCCTTGTTTATCAGAATTGATATCCTGGTTTTAAATACATGCATATCATTAGCTTTGACTTGAATATGTCGTCTTGATAGCATGTTGTTGATAAATTACATGTTATGTTGATTTTACTGGGAATGTCATTCTCACTGGTTTATCCGGCTGTTGCTTTGTTTTGTATGTGTACTTGGCAATAGGAGGGGCAAGATCAAGTCAGCGAAGGCCTGGTTAGCAACAAGAGGGAGATTTAGTCGTGGGACTCGGTTTAGAAGTCGATTTCAGCATGCCAACCTAGTTATGTTAGAACATGTTTAGTTATCGAACTTCGCCGTTATGTTATTGTTGCATGTTCTCTACTTTTGAGCAGTTGTTGAACTCTAGAAATTCATGTACTATTTGGAAGAATTGAGTTGTAATGCATGTTTATGTTTTGAAGTATTGAATGGCTTTGAATGGAATTGTTTAGCCTTGTTAAATGTTCTATTTTTATTTTCTAGGCAGAGGGCGCGCTCGATCGCATGAGTACGTAGGATCGAGCGCGGCCATTCAAATTGTTGAGGCAGAGAAGTTCATATTTTGGTGCGCCTGATCCCATGAGTTCACAGGATCGAGCGCACGGCTTGAATTTTACAGGCAGAACTTGAGGAATTTTTGGTGCGCTCGATCGCACGAGTACATGCAATCGACCGCAACCCTATTTTAAAAAAAAATTCTTGCTTTGCTTTTATTTTTGGATCTTGTATGCCTAATTGTTGTTTAATCCCGAGATTAGTTGTTTAAAACCGAGTTCTCACATTAAGTGGTATCAGAGCATTAAGATTCTTGGTTGAACTAGAGTGAGCGGGGTAGTTCGAGTCCGCATGTATTGGCTCCTCGCATGTGCTTGCTTTCCTTAATTTTTTAATTAATACCGTGCGAGCATGCTTTATTATTTGAGAATTAATTGGATTACATGATTTTGTGATTTAATTTATAAAGCATTAACTACTTGAGATATAGCTGCTTCTGTTATCGACTGGTATCCGGTATTCCAAGCGGTTGTAAGGGCAGCAAATTGTAGCGATTGAGATATCTTGTGTCCTAACCATTGATTATCACATCGGTCCTCGTCGAGTTATAAACAGAAACCCACCGCGAGTTATTCCTGCGACTGAGCAAGCTAGTACTGAAGTTGATCAGTTGGATGCTACAGCAACGCCGATGGAAACCTTGCTGAAGAGGTTTCAGTCGTTTAATCCGTCCTTGTTGTTGGGTACAGAAAATCCAGTTAACTGTGAGAGTTGGTTGGATGACATTGATCAGCTGTTTGATTCCCTTGATTATACAGATGACCGCCGAACTAGGTTAGTCATTCATCAGCTTCGTGGTGTTGCTAAGAAATGGTGGATCACGACAAAGAGATCCATGGAGAACCGAGGCATAGTTGTTAATTGGACTCTTTTCAAATCTTAATTTTGTAAGCGATTTTTCCCTGTTTCGTACCGAAAGGACAAGGGAGCGGAGTTTGCCAATCTGAGGCAAGGGAATCTGAACATTGAGGAGTACGTAGCCAAGTTTGACAGCTTGTTGCATTTTGCATCGCACATTACCGGCAGTGAAGAAGCCAAAGCCAATCAGTTCATCAACGGCTTGAATCCCGACATCTTCACATTGGTGAGCACTGCTAGGCCAGATAACTTTGCAGATGCCATGAACCACGCAAAGGGAGCTGAAGTGGGTTTGTGGAGACAGAGAGGGAATCAAATGGTACCTCAGCAGCAGAGACAGTCTCAGAACCAACCGTCTCAATATCAGAATCCTCCACCTCAGTATCAGAACCAATAGGAGAGGTATGAAGGTGGAAGCAGTGGGGGAACAGAAAGGATCAGTACAAAGCAAGAGGGGAACAGTTCTTCTAGTTCCAGTGGTTCCAAGAAGTTCGGTTCAGGACAGAGTTATGGATCATCATCCTTGTATTGCAGCAAGTGTGGAGGTAGACACTCACCAGATCAGTGTGTAGGAGTCTTTGGTAACTGCAACACCTGTCAGCAATCGGGACATTTTTCTAAAGTGTACCCTCAGCGTAGTAGAGATCGAGCTCAGATTGGGAGTTCATCTAGACCTACAACTCATCCTAAGAGACAGCCTTTTGCAGTTCACTCTTTCCAGCCTCAACAGCAGAACAGATAGGGAGGTAACCCTAGTGCGAATCAGCCTCCGAGACAGCAGGCACGAGTCTTTGCATTGACAGAGGATCAGGCTCAGGCAGCACCGGACGATGTTATAGCAGGTAATTGTTCGACTTTCAATTATTCTGCTCATGTTTTGATAAATAAAGGTGCTTCCCATTCCTTTATCTTTGAGAAATTTGTGTTATTGCATGCTTTGCCTACTGAGTTGTTGCCTATTGTAATAGCTGTTACTTCACCTTTGGGTGAAGGAATTGTTTCTGTCCGATTAGTCAAGAACTGTGAACTCTGTTTTGAGGGAAATTTGTTAGAATTCGACTGTATTGTACTTGGGCTATCAGATTTTGACTGTATTGTTGGTATAGATGCTTTAACCAAGTACAGGACAACACTCGATTGTTTCAGAAAGTGGTCAGATTCAAACCTGAAATGGCAGACGAGTGGAAATTCTTCGGTAAGGGTTCTCGATCTAGAATTTCTTTGATTTCAGTGTTATCTATGACTCGTTTGTTACAGAAAGGTGCAGAAGGATTTTTGGTTTATGCAGTTGATGTACTGAAATCTAGCCCCGCATTGGTTGATATACAAGTGGTTAGAGATTTTGCTGATGTGTTTCCGGAAGATGTTTCTGGATTGCCGCATATTCGAGAGATCGAATTCAGCATCGACTTAGTGCCCGGTACTCAACCCATTTCCAAAGCTTCTTATCGTATGGAACCTATTGAACTGAGGGAGTTGAAGGAGCAGCTTGAGGATTTGATTGCCAAGGGATACATCCGACCTAGTGTATTGCCTTGGGGTGCTCCTATTCTATTTGTTCGGAAGAAGGATGATTCTATGCGACTCTGTATTGAATACCGTCAATTGAATCATGCTACAGTCAAGAACATGTATGCTTTACCCCGAATAGATGACCTTTTTGATCAGCTGCAGGGTTCTTTTGTCTTTTCGAAGATTTATCTGAGGTCAGGATATCATCAGCTGAGAGTGCGAGAGGAAGATGTTCCTAAGACCGCATTCAGAATGAGGTATGGTCATTTCGAGTTTATAGTCATGCCGTTCGGTTTGATAATGCTCCAGCAGTTTTTATGGGTTTGATGAACCATATCTTTCAGCGTTATCTAGATGAGTTTGTCATTATCTTCATCGATGATATTCTTATCTATTCGAAGAACCGTACTGACCATGCAGAGCACTTGAGGATCGTCTTGCAGATTTTGCGAGTTGAGCAGTTGTTTGCCAAGTTGTCTAAGTGTGAATTCTGGTTGGATCGAGTTGTCTTTTTCGATCACATTATTTCAGGAGATGGGATTTCTGTCGATCCCAACAAGATTGAAGCGGTTATGAATTGGCCTAGACCGACATCAGTACCTGAGATCAGAAGCTTTATGGGTTTAGCTCGCTATTATCGTCGATTCATCGAGGGTTTTTCTTCTATTGCCAAGACGATTACCCAGATGACTCAGAAGAACGTGCCATTTGTCTGGACTGCAGATTGTGAGGCTAGCTTTGTTGATCTGAAGAGGAGACTGACCAGTGCTCCGATTCTTTCTATTTCGAAAGGTACTGGAGGTTTCACAGTCTATTGTGATACTTCTAACTGAGGCTTGGGTTGTGTTCTTATGCAACATAAGCATGTGATAGCGTATGCATCGAGGCAGCTGAAGCCGCACGAGACTCGTTATGCGGTTCATGATCTTGAACTAGCTGCGATCGTTTTTGCTCTAAAGATCTGGCGTCACTATCTTTATGGTGAGTCTTTCGAGATCTTTTTTGATCATAAGAGTCTTAAGTACTTGTTTTCACAGGCAGAGCTGAATATGAGGCAGAGGAGATGGTTAGATCTGTTGAAGGATTTCAACTATGAAATCAAGTATTATCCCGGAATGTCGAATGCAGTTGCAGATGCCTTGAGCCGAAAGCTTTGTTCTTTATCTCTTTCTACTATTGGTATTTCTCAGTTGATCGATGATTGTTGCACTTCTGGTTTAGAGTTTGAAACAAATAGGGAGACTATCAGAATGTTTGCTATTCAAGCCGAGCCGGAGTTGTTTATGGCGATCAAAGAAGCACGGAAGTCTGATCCGAGCATTCAGATTTCAGTAGAGAAAGTCAGATCTGGGGATCAGTTTGAATTCCAGGTTAGAGATGACGTTTTGTTTGTGAATAACCGTATTGTTGTGCCTGATATTTCGGAGTTGAGACAGCGTATTCTCCGAGAGGCTCATTGCAGTAGGTTCAGTGTTCATCCTGGAGGTCGTAAGATGTACAACGATCTGAAGAACCAGTTCTGGTGGAAGAAAATGAAGAGCGATGTTGCGAGGTTTGTATCTCGATGTTTGAACTGTCAGCAAGTGAAAGCAGAGAGGAAGCGACCCGGTGGTCTATTGCACAATCTATCAGTTCCTGAATGGAAATGGGATCACATTTATATGGATTTTGTCACGAATCTACCGCGATCTGTTCGAGGATGCGATGCTATTTGGGTAGTGATCGATCGATTGACGAAGTCTGCTTGTTTTATTCCGTACAGGATGACGTATCGTCACGATCAAATGACTGAGATGTATGTTAGCAATGTTGTGAGATTGCATGGGGTGCCGAAGTCGATCGTTTCAGACCGAGACCCTAGATTCACTTCGCACTTTTGGCATAGTCTGCAGGAGGCACTTGGTACTCGATTGCACTTGAGTACAACTTATCATCCTCAGATCGCCAGACAGTCAGAGCGGACTATCCAGACGTTAGAGGATATGCTGCAAGCGGTAGTGCTAGACTTTGGCACTAGTTGGCAAGATTCTATGCCTCTTGTTGAATTTTCTTACAACAACAGCTTCCAAGCGAGTATCGGTATGACGCCTTTTGAGGCTTTGTATGGCAAGAAGTTCCGATCTCCGTTGTTTTGGGATGATTTGTCCGAGTCACCTGATTTGGGACCGGATATGCTTAGAGATATGGCAGAGCAAGTTAAGATCATTTAGTTGAGAATGAAGTCAGCTCAGGATATACAAGAGAAGTATGCAAATGTCAGACGTAGACCTCTGAGTTTTGAGCAGGGAGACCGTGTATTCCTTAAGATTTCTCCTTTCAGAGGTACTGTCAGATTTGGGAAGAGAGGGAAGTTATCTCCGAGATTCATCGGGTCGTACGAGATTCTTGAGAAGATAGACGATCTTGCCTACAGACTTGCACTTCCTCCATCTTTATCTGGTATTCACGAAGTTTTTCACGTCTTTATGCTGCGGAAGTATCATCCAGATCCTTCTCATATTCTTCAGCCTGACGAAGCCGAGTTAGACGAAATTCTGAGCTATTTTGAACGACCAATTCAAATCCTTGATCGGAAGGAGAAACAGCTCAGAACCAAGTTGATTCCGTTGGTGAAAGTGCAGTGGAGCCGTCACGGGGTCAAGGAAGCGACATGGGAGATAGAATCCGACAAGATATAGCATTTTCCTGAGTTATTCGGATGACGTGAGTTCTTCTTACTGTCTTTAGTTCTTTATTCTATCTTATGAGTTGTGATTCGTATTTATTTTGAGGATGAAATCTCTTCTTAGAGAGGGAGAATTTTAACGCACCGTTTTTATCTTAAATGAGTTTATTTGAGTTAATCGGAGATTACAAAGTTAAAGAGCCGACTTGATTTTGATCAGAGTCTATTTTGAAAATTTTGGATTTTTCAGGGACTAAAACGCAAATAGTGGATTTTTTTGGATTTTTTTATATTATCTACACTTGTTATTAAGTTGAAAAGTCTCCTCCTCCTTCCCCATTTCATTCCTCCTCCATTGAATCCGATTCATTGAGCTTTCAAACTTCCAGATTTTTGTCCGAGCTCGATCCGGCCGTTGGAATTTAATTCTGAAGGCAGTTTAGCGATCACTGCAGCGAGAGCTCTGTTATATTGTAAGTTTTTCTACGATCGGATACATTCTATTTTTTGGATGTTGTTAGAATTGTTTGAGATTCGAGTATGTTGTTCTTGGCAGAGTTTTGATCGTTTATTATCTGTCGGTTTTGAAATAGAGCGACGTTCGTAATTGTTATGATTTTTGGAAGTCATTTTCAAAAAAGAGGTTTTGAGATTTGTTGGGATTGCCTTGTTATTGTTGTATTAGTATTGATACGAGTTGATATCGATATTGAACTGCTGTCTGCGTTTCCGATTTGTTCAGTTATAGCCGTTATGCCGCCGGTTTGAGTTTTTGGAGATTTGAACCGTTTTTTGAGTTGTTGAACTTTGGTTGGTGAGTTTGATCGTTGTTGTTGATCATCTATTGTCTCCGTACAGATTCGTTTGAAGTTTGTCAAGCCGGTGTTAACAGCATTTTATCATCAAGAGATTTCCCTTAAACTCACATACTTGCATCAATATTTGTTCTAGCATGTGGAACTTGTATTTTGTTGATTTATTGAACTCTTGTTATGTGTCTTATGTTTTATGTTTTGTTATGCATTCATCTTGAGCCAACTTTGATTTCAGCGGGCAGAACAACCCTTTTTGTTTAGACATTTGGGGGCTATGTTGTGAGTGGCCTAGGTTGTAGAAGTTCACCTAGTGTCAGCATACTCCTCATAGTCGCACCAAAGTCTAGAGGATTGGGATACGTGACACCACCTCGATTGGGAGAGTCGGTGATTCGTTGCGTGATCTCATCCTTGGGATCCCAAAAGCAGAGCAACACTCCCTTGTTTATCAGAATTGATATCCTGGTTTTAAAGACATGCATATCATTAGCTTTGACTTGAATATGTCATCTTGATAGCATGTTGTTGATATATTACATGTTATGTTGCTTTTACTGGTAATGTCATTCTCACCGGTTTATCCGGCTATTGCTTTGTTTTATATGTGTACTTGGCAACAGGAGGGGCAGGATCAAATCAGCGAAGGCCTGGTTAGCAACAAGAGGGAGAGTTAGTCGTGAGACTCGATTTAGAAGTCGATTTCAGCATGCCAACCTAGTTATGTTAGAACATGTTTAGTTATCGAACTTCGTCGTTATGTTATTGTTGCATGTTCTCTAATTTTGAGCAGTTGTTGAACTCCAAAAATTCATGTACTATTTGGAAGAATTGAGTTGTAATGCTTGTTTATGTTTTGAAGTATTAAATGGCTTTGAATGGAATTAGTTTGCCTTGTTAAATGTTCTGTTTTTATTTTCTGGGCAGAGGGCGCACTCGATCGCATGAGTACGTAGGATCGAGCGCGGCCATTCAAATTGTTGAGGCAGAGAAGTTCATATTTTGGTGCGCTCGATCCCATGAGTTCGCAGGATCGAGCGCATGGCTTGAATTTTCCCGGCAGAACTTGAGGAATTTTTGGTGCGCTCAATCGCACGAGTACATGCGATCGAGCGCAGCCCTATTAAAATTTTTTTTTATTGCTTTGCTTTTATTCTTGGATCTTGTATGCCTAATTGTTGTTTAATCCCGAGATTAGTTGTTTAAAACCGAGGTCTCACAGTTTTCTTTACTCTGCTAATTCCAGTCTTGTTTCACTCAATTAGTACAGTTGAATAACTTCAGTTGTGGTTGTTTATAGATTTCTTAAACTTTATTAAAATTTATATCTTAATTTATAATACCAATTAATTTTTTGTTGAATTATTTTTGCTAAATTTAAATGATATGTATTATGAAATGTTTATACTATCATTATTTTTAATATAATTCTTTTTCTTGGACCAGCTCGTCTAACCTCAAACCAAGATGATTTGGATTGCATTGAGGTTTACTAACCCATCAAATTTGATGGCCCGACCCATCACGATCCATTTGAGGATGGTTTGGTGTTGATTGGACCGTTGTAATGACTCTATTGCCAAGTTGAATAGCTTTACTAATTAAAAACTTGCACAATAATTCATGCAGCACATAGGTAGCAATAGGGACCCGACCCCTTGTCAAACCCGGCCCGGCAGGGCGGGTCTAGACCCGGACAAGCGGATACGGGGCGGGTCCCGAGTTTGGCCGGACCAGACCCGCCAAAAATATATATTAATATATAAATATAAAATATATATGTATATATATATTAATATTATATAATTATATTTTTATATAAAATAATCAATACTCTATTCGTAATTTGAGTTTATAATATTTTTGGGTTGAAATAATTTTAATATATGATGATATTTTTAATATAAAAATATATAATTATAATATTTCTTTAGTTTTTAATTATTAATTAAATAAAAAATAATACATTTTAATTTGTGAGAATATTTTTTGTCCTAAATATTGTTAATATAAATTTGAAAAATAATTTTAATGATTTTTTTATTAATTTTTTAAATTATTTAAATTTTTTATTTAATAAAATTTAAATTATATAAAATTTGGCGTGTCCAACGGGTCTAACCCGGATTGGACCCGCCGGGCTCACGGGTCGGGTCGGGTCCAAGAGGATGCGAGACGGACCTCGAGTTTGCCCAAACCCGCCCCGAACCCGACCCGCTGCCATTCCTAGGTAGCAAGCAACATCATTGCGAGTTTGCGACCATGTAAAACGGATTTGTCGTATTGTGAAATTGATTTATTCTCCACGCGCTGCCATTCCTCCCACAATTACCATTTTTTAATGTTCCAAAAGTGTTCATTCTTATTATGAGAACAAATTGGGAGATTATCACAATATAAAGAAATAAAATTGCGTATCTATGAACATTAATAGCTTTAGCTTATATAGATCCTAACAAAATATGTTTGGAAATTATTGAAATTTATTGATGTGAATATTACGTTCTTATATTGTAAATTAATTTATTAGGTATTTTAATATATTTAAAATTCTAAAAAAAATGAATTCATTTTAACTTTATATCTAAAATTTTGTATTATCAAATTCAAATAATGAACAATCAAATTTTATTCACTTTCCTAATTTCAATAATTTCATCACTAAATATTTAGATATTGAAAAATTTCCAAAATAGATTTTAAATATTGAATCATAGAGACCGTTTAGGATAGAGATGAAAATTTTCCCCGCGGCTTCGGGTACCCGCGGGGAAAACCCAAAACAGGACGAGTTTGGGGTAGTATTTTTGGGTATGGGTTTGGGTTCGGGGATAATAATAATAATAATAATAATAATAATAATAATAATAATAATAATAATAATAATAATAATAATAATAATAATATACACATATTTTAATTATCAAATTTTATTAAATCTAAAATATTATTAAAAAATTAAAATTAAAAGTATTATTATTATTTCGTTTATATATATTTTTATACATTATATATAATACATTCGTTTATGATAGCGTAGTTTTTTATAACATAAAAATATTATTTGAATCTCATTAATGATACGTACACATATAATGTATTTATATTAGTCTAAATATATATATATATATATATATATATATATATATATATTATTTATTTTGATAAATTTAGAAACAATATATAATCTTAATAAATTTTTGATACATAATATTTTCTTTAAAATAATAATTTTTATTTATAGAAATATTTTGTATTTAAAATATTTTTATTAGTTTTAAAATTTAATATTATAATAAAAAAATTTGACCCAAATATTTAGGTATTTTATTATAAAATTGAATAATAATTTTTATATTTTTATACAATAAAATTTACTAATTCATATATATATATATATATATATATATTTTTGGATATGGGGATGAGGACTTGTTCCCCGTGGGGATGGATACGGGGAATCCCCGATAAGAATTAATGGGGATCGGGGCGGGTATGGGGATCGAGTTTGAATTCAGGTACGGGGATGGGGAATGCATCCCCGTCCCCGACCCGCCCCATTGCTATCCCTAGTTTAGGAACAGTAGATAGTTTAGAAAAAACACTTATTTTTTTTAAAAAAAGTGTTTTTCTTAAAAAGATATGCGTTTGGTTACAATAGTTGTTTTTTTAAAAAAACACTTATTTAAGCCCAATTAAATGGTTTTTTAAAAGCCAAAAATTTTGGCTTTTTGACATTTTATTTTTTAAAATGTTCACATTATAAAATTTGTTTCCTTGAAATTTTATATAACAAATATATTTAGTTAATCAATGGACAAGTCTCCATCTCCCCATGTGCTCTTCCTCATCTTTCTTTTTCTGATTGGTGTCGGTCGGTCTACTTCCCTCATATAATATTAATGCTTGAATTTACAAATTTTTCATATATCCATCAAGTGACATCAAGACTCAACTCTGATGCGGAAAACATATTTGTTTGATTATGTAATTTTATAAATTATAAAAATCATCTTTAGGTGCTAACAAGTTTTTGTAATAAATTTGGACATGTTTTATGCCATCCAACGCAAGATTCTTGGGGCCAAGATGCAAGTATGACGGTCAGTGTATAAATATTGCCCAAATAAAGTAATTTGTCCATATTTTTAAAATTTGAGCACATAACCTCTTGTTCGTTTATGTTTTTATGTTGAAAAATTAAAAACACAAGGGGTTAATAGTTATAGGGGGTGGGGTTTCAGTAATATGTCATGATTTCACTGGGATAGTGTATTTAATTATCCATACTGATGATGTCGAAACTTTCCTCCGGGTTCGATCTGGTAAAGTGGATCTCCAAATCTTCAATAAATCGGGTCGGGTCGGGCACGGCGGTGTTCTGCATAGACAGAAGCTAGGTTAGGGGGCACCGAAGGTGTTTTCGGCGTGACCCCTCCGATGCCTAAGTCAGTGCTTGAAAGTAAAAGAGCTTGACTAAAAGTAAGAACAAGAGAATATGCGTGCGTGAGTGTGTGAACAAGAAGTGAATAGAAGAGATGAATGAATCCATAAACCATGAACCATACCTGTATTTATAGGAGCTTGGAGGGGTAGGTCACCTTGTCAAGGTAGAACATGTGTTAGAGTATGACTCAATTAAAATGATGGCTAGGACTATTGAACCGACTTACAAACCATATCAAATCATAGATTTGTTGGATCTTATCCTTATCTGTTAAGGATCCTCAAATATTTCCACTGATCGAAACTTTACCTTATTGGGCCCGGGTAGGGCTTCTACTTTATCCAGTCAGGGCTCCGTCCAATGGGCTCAGCAGTTAGGGATTGGACCATAAATATTACATTTTTGTGTTGATTGGACTCTTATTAAGCTTGGGCCCTTGACACCTAATAGAAATTGTGGATTTTTGGGTATCTTTCCTGGACATGGATTATCGGGTTTGGGTCGGACCAGACCCATATATTTTTAGGGACATCAATAATAACTCCCCATTCTGGTCTAAAGGAAGTATGAATTTTAGACCATGTGATTTGGTCGAATCCCGAGCCCATGTAAGAACTCTTATATTAACCAAGTACAAGTAACATTCCTAAACCAAATGGGCTTTTGATGGAGGCCACGAGTGGCGTGGTAGGTGCCGAGCTTGTTCGGACTTATGAATTTTGACCACGAATTGTGTGTTAAGTGCCGAGTTGGTCGGGCTTATGAATTTGACCATGAATTGCGTGGTAAGTGCCGATCTGGTCGGGCTTTTGAGATAACCACGAGTGGCGTGGGTTTACATCGTGCCGAGCTAGTCGGACTTTTGAGATAACCACGAGTGGCATGGGTTTACATCGTGCCGAGCTGGTCGGACTTTTGAGATAACCACGAGTGGTGTGGGTTTACATTGTGCCGAGCGGGTCGGGCTTTAATTTGAACACGAATGGCGTGGTGAGTGCCAAGCTGGTCGGGCTTTCATTTGACCACAATTGGCGTGATGAATGCCGAGCTGGTCGGGCTTTGATTTGATCACGAATGGCATGGTGAGTTCCGAGCTGATCGGGCTTTTATTTGACCATGAATGGCGTGGTGAGTGCCGAGCTGGTCGGACTTTTGAGATAACCACGAGTGACATGGGTTTACATCGTGCCGAGCTGGTCGGGCTTTTGAGATAACCACGAGTGGCGTGGGTTTACATCGTGCCGAGCTGGTTGGGCTTTTGAGATAACAACTAGTGGCGTGGGTTTACATCGTGCCGAGCGGGTCGGGCTTTAATTTGACCACGAATGGCGTGGTGAGTGCCGAGCTGGTCGGGCTTTAATTTGACCACGAATGGCGTGGTGAGTGCCGAGCTGTCCAGACTTTGATTTGACCACGAATGGCATGGTGAGTGCCGAGCTGGCCGGGCTTTGATTTGATCACGAATGGCGTGATGAGTGACGAGCTGATCGGGCTTTTATCTAACCACAAATGGCGTGGCGAGTGCCGAGTTGGTTGGGATTTTGAGATAACCATAAGTGGCATGGGTTTACATCGTGCCGAGCTGGTCGTGCTTTTATTTAACGATGAATGGCGTGGTGAGTGCCGAGCTGATCGAGCTTTTATTTGACCACGAATAGCGTGGTGAGTGCCGAGCTGATCGGGCTTTTAAATGTTGAGCCATAGATTGGGCCTTCTTGCTAGATTGCATGCTCGTTATAATAGGGCCTTACTGCGAGATTGCACACCCAATATCTGTGAAATGACCCAAACAAAAATACAAATCAATAGAAGTCCAACAAATTTGATCACAAGAAAACAAATATGTAATTTTGATAGTAGTAGATGCCTCTGAATATTATTAATAATGATAATAAATAAAAATTTAATAATTTAATTCCAACATAAATATAATTGAAATACTTATCTCTTTCATGCGTTGTCGATAACATGACTTTGGATGTATAGCAAGATAATATCTTCTATAATTTGATCAAAGAACCGACTTCATGTAGCAAGCGAATATTGATCTCAACCGTCCAGAATGTGCTTCAAGTTGTTTTGAACTCATGATAAAAATTTCAAATAATTTCAACGGTTAGATTTTTCGTAATTATTTTTTCAAGAACACTACTCAGAAATTAGGCGAGCAGATTGTGTTGTATCTCGGCGGTCTGAGCCACCTTTCCTCAAGCCTAAAAACTCAGATCAAGATCTTCATTTTTCAGATACTTTATAACATGATCATAAATATTCATACCAAATTTGAAATTTATCTGACGGTTCAATTAATTTCTATGATTTTTTCAAGATTCGGATATGCAAGCCCTGCGAAGAACACATAGAAGCTGTGCGAGCGAGCAGCGTCTGTTTGGAGGTCCAGATCTGATTCTAAAAGATAGAAAATACCCAATCTCACCATTCAGATCCTTGATAACATTATTAAAAATATGCATACCAAATTTGAACGCGATCCAACGGTTCAATTAATTCTTATGATTTTTTCATGTTTCTGATGCGCAAGCCATGCGAAAAACACATAGAAGCTGTGTGAGAGAGCATTGTCTGTTTGGCGGTCCAGATCTGATTCTACAAGATACCAATCACGATCTTCACCGTTCATATCCTAGAAAACATTTTACTAAATATGCATACAAAATTTGAACCCGATCCGACAGTTCAATTAATTTCAATGATTTTCGCAAGTTTTTGATGCGTAAGCCATGCAAAAAACACATAGAAGTTGTGTGAGCGAGCATCGTCAGTTCGGCGGTACAGATCTAATTCTACAGGATACCAATCATGATCTCCACCTTTCAGATATTAGAAAACATATTATGAATATGCATAAAAAATTTGAACCCGATCCAACGGTTCAATTAATTTCAATGATTTTCGCAATTTTTTGATGTGCAAGCCATGCGAGAATCCGAAATTTGTTTCTTCTCTTGCACTCACCATCTTAACCCTTTGTTTTCAAATTTCCACAGACGGCACCAATTGATGATGTCGAAATTTTCCTCCGGGTTCGGTCTGGTAGAGTGGATCTCCAAATCTTCAATAAACCGGGTTGGGTCGGGCACGACGGTGTTTTGCACAGACAGAAGACGGTGTTCTGCACAGATAGAAGCTAGGTTAGGGGGAGCCAAAGGTGTTTTCGGCGTGACCCGTCCGATGCCTAAGTCAGTGCTCGAAAGTAAAAAAGCTTGACTAAAATTAAGAACAAGAGAATATGTGTGCGTGAGTATGTGCACAAGAAGTGAATAGAATAGATGAATGAATCCATAAACCATGAACCATACCTGTATTTATAGGGGCTTGGAGGGGTAGGTTACCTAGTCAAAGTAGAACATGTGTTAGAGTAGGACTCAATTAAAATGACGGCTAGGACTCTTGAACCGACTTACAAACCATATCAAATCATAGATTTGTCGGATCTTATTATTATCTGTTAAGGATCCTCAAATATTTCCATTGATCGAAACGTTCCCTTATTGGGCCCGGGTCGGGCTTCTACTCTATCCAGTCAGGGCTCCGTCCAATGGGCTCAGCAGTTAGGGCTTGGACCATAAATATTACCTTTTTGTGTTGATTGGGCTCTTATTAAGCTTGAGCCTTGACACCTAATAGAACTTGTGGATTTTTTGGTATCTTTCCCGGACATGGGTTATCGGGTTCGGGTCGGATCAGACCCATATATTTTTAGGGACATCGCATACTTATTAATCCTAACTTCTTTTCTCTTACATGCATTAAAATTTTATTTTTTTGGAATCCAATATAAACCTTTTATTTTTATTCCATTATAATTTAATTGGCTATATTTTTAAAAATTTCATGTTTTTTTATTTCATGTCTTATATATGTTAGTTCATGTTCTTTTTTTCGAGTACATTTTGTATTTAATTATGTGTATTTTTTATTTGTTATATTTATGTGCAATTTTATTGTGTTTTAAAAAATGATTATTTAATGAAATAAAAAAATAATATTTCAACATCACCACACCACTGTAGGAATACAATGAATTATCAACTTTGACATTATCATGCGATCAAGTTAACAACTTCATCACACTAAGTTCTTCACATTGTTACATATTCTAACTAGGATAGTCAACAAGAATTATTGATTGAATCTTTTACGAAGAATTTGTTCTTACATATTCATATAATAGTTACATTGAACGTCAGTCAACTTTGAATCGCTAATATCTTTCTCTATGAATATTCGATTTCTTACTCAATCTCCTTTCTTTGTTGTTCCCTCACCCTTATCCCGTTCTCCATTAATCTTGTTCATATTTTGAGTCATTGTTGTATAATTCTCTTTTGTTAAAACAATCCTATCATCATCCATTTTTTCTCCATCTTTCATCTATTCTTTTCAACATTTCCGCCATGTTTTTATCTTTCGATAATTAATCTGCTCTCATAATCCTTTTGAAGGTCTTACTTCCCACCAGTCTAATGTTTTTTCTCACATCATGCACGTCGTCGTCTCTTTCCTCCGCGGTATGTGTTTCAGATGGTGTGGAGAAAGGAGATGAAGAGTATTCACTGTCGATACTCTTCAGCTTCTTCGTAGCATTTTTCAGGACTCCAATTATTTTTTCGAACGAACATATCTTCTATTGTGGTAGATCTTTCAACACTAACCAAGCTTTCTTATCAGACTATGAATGCTTATGATCTTTCTTGAACATCGTATGATCTTGAACATACTAAAAAAAATAATCGAGTTCAAAATTTGTTGAATTTATAAAATAAATTTTATATATTCATACCTTCCTATCAAATGAAAACCGACCACTTTGGTTGATTGCTTCAATTTCACTCAATTTGTTTTGGACTGCGAATGCTCGCCTTGAAACATCATTGAAATGTTTTCGCATTTTGTCCGGTAAGCATTGTTTCCATTCATTTGAAAATTCATGGAAGTGCTGAGATAATTCTCTAATTTACTGATTGACGACCATATCAGTACCCACCAAACAACATCTAAGATAAGACCGAAGAGGAAATAAAAGATGACGAGCAAAACAAATTCTGAGGCTGGTGAAGAAGAACAATGAATTCTGCTGTTTAGTTCCGTTTAAGATTAATCCGCTGCGTTAGACTTGTTTTATGTTTGTATTTGTTCATAGTACTGTAAAGACGATGTATTTCTAGAATTATGAATGACATTATTATTTTCTAGTTATGAATAAATAGACTGGATAAAATTTTTGAAAACTGTACTTATGAGGCTTGTTTTCAAATAAGTGCTTGAGAACAACACTGATGTCCATCGCCTCGGGTCTGGGGTGTTACATAAAATTCATCAGACTTCTTTATATTATCCTAAAACAGAAGAAACAATCTTAGTTACCCTTTCGAGCTATTGTCAGAAAATCAGAGAACCCTTTTTGAGTATAAATTTAGTAGAGACTATGTCATACTTCATATTGTACTATCTATCAGAGAATATCACTATTTATGAGTTCGTTCTGTTTTCTGGTACACTCAATTGATTGGATTGTACAAATATTATTTATTTCTCGTTATCATTTTTGGAATAATACAAATAAAAATTCCAAATTTTGGTACATATATATTTGACAATAAAATAGAGCCATTCTTTTTCGAGCGTTGAACTCTCTCTATATAAAGGACATCAAGTTGACACAAATCCTCTCTCGAATTCTGAATAGCACTTTTGTAAAATCATCTTTCAAGAATCAATTAACTCAAGTTATCATAAGTCTCGAAAACCTAGCTCACAAAAAAAATTTACACCAGATTCAAAAGATCATTTGTGCTACTGCACACTCACTCATTGTTTTATCAATCATTTAGTTTGAAGTATTTGTAATATGTGGAAAGAGTCCTTCCCAGAACATTACTACCATTTTATTGTATTGCATCGATTGCTAGGAGTTTCAATAGGCAAGCGGAAGACCTAGTGAATTGGGTTTGTACAATGTTGTGCTAATCAAAGTTTTCTAGTTATATTTTTCTTGAAATAGAAGAAAAGGAGACGTAAAAGAGATTTTGTCCTTCTAACTTCCAAAAACAAGTGTCGTGTCATTTACTTATGTACTTCTATTTTTTTCATAAACAAGTATCGTGCCATTTATTAATGATTATTTGTTATGATATTTTCTCATATTAGTAGCTTTAATCTATTTTAGTCTAATAGTTGTTTTCATGACAGCTTGACAAGTTAACATGTTGAAGTGTGCTTCTGTCAGATTGAATGAGAAAAGATCGGATCAAAGAGTAGAGATCAGATGAGCTTAGTGATAAGATGAGTTCATGGTCAGATCAAGTACTGGGATCAGATCGAAGTCTTTAGGCAGATGAGTTCTTCAAATAAGTCCTGGTGGCAGATAGATTTTCCGAAGAGTTTGGAGCTTGGAGAGAGAAAGCATATCAAATTATGAGGACAAATCAATTGCATAAAGAAGCAGATGACTTATCGGGTTGGACCATGTTGACTTTATAATTGGGCCGAAAGGTGCTGACCTAAAGCCTAAGAAAAAAGTAGGCGTATTTTCTTATATAAGCAGATTGAAGCTGGCCGTAACGAACATAACAAAAAATTAAATTCTTCAACCTCCAGAAAATATTGAGAGAGAAGAAATAGAGAATTCAGAGAAGAGAACTGCGGCGCAGATTGTGACGAGAAGAATTCAAGGATAAAAATCTTGAATTGAGTCCGTATCTAGCGTTAGAGTATTTCTAGTTTGGTTATGTAATAAGCTTTGGTTTTTGAGCTTGGATTTCTTCTGTTCGTTATTAATAAAAGTGTTGAATTGCTCTCCCATGGACGTGGACAGATTTCTTGCCAAACCACGTAAATACTTGTGTCATTTATTTGCTTTCGCGTGAGTTGGTGATTGATCTGTGTGTGTTGGGTTTTATCTGTCTTCTGGGATTGTGTTCTTGTTTTTCTCTGTGTGTGTTTTTCTGGAAATTCTCGGAATATCGAGTTTTTTTTCTGATTGATTCCTAACAAGTGGTGCCATTTTTTGGAAAGTAAGCAAAGATGGTGGGATCAATGAAATTTGATATTGAGAAGTTTATCGGTAAGAACGAGTTCTCGCTCTGGAGAATTAAGATGCGAGCAATACTGATACAACAAGGATTTGTGGAAGTACTTAAGAAGAAGGATGATATGTTTGATGATATCAAGAACAAGAATTGCTCGAGAAAGCACACAGTGCAATAATTCTCTGTCTGGGTGATAGACCTCTTTGAGAGGTGGCGGGAGAAGAATCTGTTGCGGCTGTGTGACTTAAACTTGAAAATTTATACATGACAAAATCCATGGCTAAGCGTCTGTACATGAAACAGAGGTTGTATTCATTTTTTTGATAAAGGATGATAAGAATCTAAAAGACCAGATCGAGGAATTCACCAAAATATTGGATGGCATGGAGAATATAGAAGTAAAGCTTGAAGATGAAGATCGGGCCTTGATACTTCTGAATTCACTTCCTAAAGCATATGAAAACTTCAGGGATGATTTGATCTATGGAAGAGAACAGATGATAACTCTGGAAGAAGTTATGTCAGCTATTCAATCCAAGGAAATTCAGAGAAAGTCAAACACAAACACTGAATCACATGGAGAGGGTCTTATGGTAAGGAGCAGGAATAATAAGAGGACATCCAATGGGAAATATAGGCCAAAATCCAGATCGAAGAGTCAAGGAAGATACCAGAACAGAAATTTGAGGAATCTGAAGTGCTTTTCATGTCATAAGGTTGGGCATATTAGGAGAGATTGTCCATAAATAAAAGGGAAGAAAAAGGAGAAACCCAAAGATGATGGTACTCTGGTCGTAGCTTCATATGGATATGACTCCACAGAAGTATTGGTGGTTTGTAAAGGTGATCAAAACCACGAATGGATACTGGATTCAGGTTGCTCTTTTCACATGTGTCCTATAAGGTCCTGGTTTGAAAAGTTGGAAGAATCTGATCAGGGAATGATACTGTTGGGAATAATCAATCATGCAAAATAAATGGCTATGAGAATATCAGAATAAGGATGCATGATGGGATTGATTGAGTACTCACTAATTTGAGGTATGTGCCCGAGTTGAAGAGAAATTTGATTTTATTGGGAACACTTGATGCTCAGGGATACTCATTCAAATCAGGAGCATGAAGTCTCTCAGTGTCTAAAAGGTCTCTGGTTATAATGAAGGTTGTCAAAAGGAACCTCCTATATGTACTACAAGGTGAGACAATCATAGTAAGTATAACAAGTATTCAGGAAGAGCAAGACAGAACCAAGCTATGGCATCTGAGGCTTGGACATGTAAGTGAGAAGGGATTACATGAGATGTCTAAACAGGGTATGTTGGGTGGAGATAAGATCGAATCACTAGAGTTGTGTGATAGCTGTGCTCTTTGGAAATCTAAAAGAGTATCATTTGGTCAAGGAATTCATACAACTGAGCAACCATTGGCCTATATTCATTTAGATCTATGGGGTCCTTCTCGGACAGAAACTCATGGTGGAGGCAGATACTTTATGTCTTTGATAGATGATTACTCAAGGAAAGTATGAATATTCATCTTAAATACTAAGGATGAAGTTTATGACAAATTCAGAGAATGACTGCTGGCAATTGAGAACAAGAGTGATCAAAGAGTGAAACACCTAAGAACAGATAATGGGCTGGAATATTTATCAGATAAGTTTGTTAAGCTATGTAAGTAGAAAGACATTACCAAACACAGAACAGTGGCAGGAACACCACAACAGAATGTCCTAGCAGAGAGAATGAATAGAAATCTTCTGGAAAGGATCAGATGTATGTTGATCAATGCTTCTCTAACTAAGTCTTTTTGGGGAGAAGCATTATTTACTGCATGCTATTTGGTCAATATGTGTCCATTCAGTGCAATTGGTTTCAAGACACCAATGGAAAAGTGGAGTGGAATACCTGCAGACTATTCAAACTTGAGAGTATTCAGATGTCTTGCATATGCTCATCTGAAACAGGAAAACTTGGAAGCAAGGGCAGTCAGATGTATATTCATTGAGTATCTAGATGGTGTGAAAGTGTATAAAGTTTGGAACCTGGAGTCAAGAGGTCCAAAGTGTTTCAACACCAGAGATGTAAAGTTTGATGAAACCAAACTGGGATATAAAATGAATATAGATGGAAAGTACAATTAGATCAGTAAGAATCTTAAACTACCGTTTAAGGTGGAGTTTTCTGTGCCAGAAACAGGGTCAGATGAGATGCTAGATGAGAATGTGACAGCAAGTGATCCAAAAGAGGATTTGAGTACTTATAATCTTGCAAGAGACATAACCAGAAGGGAGATCAGAGCTCCTAAGAGGTTTGGTGAAGCTGATCTGGCTTGGTATGCACTTACAGTAGCTGAAGAGGTGGAGTACTCAGATCCGAATTATGATGAAGCTATGGCTAGTAAACACAAAGACAAGTGGATAGAAGCTATTAATGAAGAGATGAACTCACTTGAGAAGAATCAAACCTAGATGTTAGTAGACAGACCGAAGCATCAGAAGATGTTGGGATGCAAGTGGATCTATAAACATAAGGAAGGAACTCCTGGTACAGATCAGATCAAGTATAAAGCCAGACTGGTTGCAAAGGGTTTTGGTCAAGTTGAAGGAATAGATTTTAATGAAGTCTATTATCCAGTGGTGAAGCATTGTTCCATCCGGATTATGTTAGCACTTGTGAACCAGCTCGAATTGAAGCTTGAGCAGCTTGATGTGAAGACTGCGTTTCTACACGGTGACCTTGAAGAAACCATCTATATGGAACAACATAAGGGCTACATACATTAGAAAACACAGAATAAGGTCTGCTTATTGAGGACATCATTGTACGGGCTAAAGAAGAGTCCGAGGCAGTGGAACAGGAGGTTTGATGAGCTCATGAAAGGTACTGGTTTTGCGAGAAGCCAATATGACAGATGTGTCTATCTGAAGAAGGATGAAAAACATGTTATCTTGTACCTACTGATCTATGTTGATGATATTTTGATTGCAAGTAAAAGTAGGAAAGAGATATCATCCTTGAAACAACAGCTCAACTCAGAATTCGAGATGAAATATTTAGGAGAAGCAAAGAGAATTTTGGGCATGGACATAATGAGAAACAAAAAAAGACAGAAGATTCAACTGAGTTTGAAGAACTATTTGAGGAAGGTAGTTCTGAAGTATAATATGAATCAAATAAAATCTATTTTGACCCCTCTGGGACAGCATTTGAAGCTATCTGCGAATCAGTCACCTGAAAGTGTGGAAGACAAGATGAATATGGCTGATATTCCATATGATAGTGGAGTGGAAATTCTCATATATGTAATGGTGTGTAGTAGGCCTGATCTGGCATATGCAATCAGTGTTGTGTCAAGATTTATGGCTAATCCAGGTACATATCATTGGGAAGCTCTGAATAGCATTCTCAGATATCTCATAAACACAACTAGGCTTGGGTTGAAGTTTGAGAAATAACAAGGTGCATGGGATTGATCCGTTGGTTGGATATGTGGATTCAGATTTTGCTGGGAACATAGACATGAGAAAGTCATTGAATGGATATGTGTTCACCTTTTATGGCACAACGATCACTTGGAAATCTAATTTACAGTCAGTGGTTTCCCTTTCTACCACTGAGGCAGAATTCATAACTGTTATCGAGGCCATAAAGAAATATTGTGGTTAAAAGGGATGATAGCGGAGCTTGGTGTGAAACAAGATCAAGTTGTAGTACACTGTGACAATCAAAGTGCAATACACTTGACAAAAAATACTATCATGAACGTTCGAAACACATAGATGTGAAGATGCATTTCGTCAAAGATGTCATTGAAAAAAGAGATGTGATCCTTGTGAAGATAGCATCAGAAGAAAACCCTGCAGATGTTATGACAAAGTCATTGTCATATGCTAAGTTCAAAAAAAGTTTGGACTTATTTAATGCGGTGATTGAAAATTAGCCAAAGGAGGCTAGATTGGAGAGCATCATTCAACCTGAAAGAATCAAGGTGGATATTGTTGAAGTGTGCTTCTGTCAGATTGAATGGGAAAAGATCAGATAAAAAAAAGTAGAGATCAGATGAGCTCAATGATCAAATGAGTTCATGGTCAGATCAAGTACTGGGATCAGATCGAAGTCTTTGGGCAAATGAGTTCTTCAGATGAGTCCTGGTGGCAGATCGATTGTTCGAAGAGTTTGGATCTTGGAGCGAGAAAGCAGATCAAACTATGAGGACAGATCAATTGCATAAAGAAGCAGATGACTTATCGGGTTGGACCATGTTGACTTTATAATTGGGCCTTAATTTGCTGACCTAAAGCCCAACAAGAAAGTCGGCTTACTTTTTTATATAAGCAGATGGAAGCTGGACATAACGAACATAACACAAAATTAAATTCTTCAACATTCAGAAAATATTGAGAGAGAAGAACGAGAGAATTAGAGGAGAGAACTGGGGCGCAGATTGTGACGGGAAGAATTCAAGGATAAAAAGCTTGAATTGAGTCTGTATCTAGCGTTAGAGTTTTTCTGGTCTGGTTCTGTAACAAGCTCTGGTTTTTGAGCTTGTATTTATTCTGTTCGTGATTAATAAAAGTGTTGTGTTTCTCTCCCGTAGACGTAGGCAAATTCCTTGCCGAACCACGTAAATACTTGTGTCGTTTATTTGCTTTCGCGTGAGTTGGTGATTGATTTGCGTGTGTTGGGTTTTATCTGTCTTCTGGGATTGTGTTCTTGTTTTGCTGTGTGTGTGTTTGTTTGGTAATTCTCGGAATATCGAGTTTGTTTCTGATTGATTCCTAACATAACATTTTAATTTTTCAAAGCCACGTCAACATTTTTATGCATAACATCACCAATTAGATCAAAATATATATCCGAAATTAAAAGATATTTATATAATCGCCATCACCCCCTAATTATTATTATAATTTTTTTGGCTGATTTCACACGAAGTGCAAATGAAACTTTAGAATGACGATCTCCTTTTACCATCCAACTCGATCGTACAATTCAAGAACTTTTTCCACCAAATCGTCGTTCCTTTAGCTGAAATGATCTAAGAGCCTTGACAAAATCATCTTCTTCGAAATCAGGCCAGAGGGAATTCGCAAAATACAGCTCAGTGGTTTAGAACTGCCACTATTTGTGGATCAAGAAGCCCCAATGGTTGTAGAAGATGAAGCCGCAGCGGTGGCGGAGGAAGATCCTACCATGTCAGCTTTAAATTTCATGATCGAACCCTACTGATACCATGTAAACAAAGAGAGAACATGAGAGAAAACTTCTCTTCTTTTTATTATATCAGAATGTATACAACGAAATGTAATTTAAAGAGATTAAAATAATGCATAAAAGGAAAGATTACATAATCAAGAAAAAAAAGAAAAATATATAAAATCCTAAACATAATGAGATTTGGCATAATCAATCCCTTGTATTTAGGCGTAGAATCTTCTAATTAATCAACACAATTAATATACATATAACAATAAAACATGGATCATGGCACATAAAATTCAACATATAAGCATAAATACCCGCTGTCAATCTTAGTCAGTATTTACATATCTTTCTATGGAAGTCTTAAAAAAATACCAGTCTAGAGTCCAAGACTACAAGCCAATAATCATCATATCATTAAAGCTAGTATAAAAGCCTTAACATGCTAATAGATACTCTTATTAATACTAATGATCTCGGACTATACCTGCATCCATCGTCAGCCCTTTGATGTCGAAGGCCCCAACTCTTGAGAAACACTCCACAGCTCTCTCGGAAGCACCTCTCTACTGCCCGACCTCAATTGTATGGTTGGAAACACCCAAAAGAACCCAAATATAGAGAGGAAAAGTTGTATGGACTATTTATAGGTGAAGTTCGAAAGCTCCAAACCTAAGTTTGGAAGTTTTGAACTGAGCATGTTGTCCACGTGCCAAACTGCTCTGATCTCCACTTTGGAAGCTCTGATCTCATGCATGAGAATAATTCTTGTGACACGTCACTTAGAGCGCATGGCCTAACCTTTGGAAGTTCCGATCTCCAGTTCAAAAGATCCGAACTTGACCCAAATTTATAATCCAATTAAACATCAGGATAATTAGGATTATGATTCCTTAATCATGTTTTATCTTTGAATCTCGTAAAACGAAGTGCGGGTTACTAAATTCTCCCCACCTTAAGACATATTTCCCTCGAAATCAAGCCTAAGTAAAACTGATAATAAAAACAATGAAATGTTGTTTTATTACATCTGAACATTTAAAAGATACAAGTACTGAATTCAAAAGAAAGTACAATGCTCAAAACAACTCGGGATGATATGAATACATACGACTCTATAATTCCAAGATTCTTCCTCGGTGCCTATACGCTAACACTGCACCATGACTTATTGTAGCGACCCAACCCGGATCCACTACTTAACAGAGACTAATTAAGCATGCATTAATCTTAAGCAAACCATAAACAGGAATTAAACGCGGAAATATCAAAATCCAGAATACAAAGTAGTTGACGGAATACAACCGACACTAAAACCCAAAATTAAAATTTAATAACACAATCAAATCGAAATCAGTGCATCAAATCCCAAACCACTAAGGGAAACTCACAGCAACCCTGTACCCTGGTCTCCAACCTGTCGCGAACCACCGACGTCTCTCAGTCTGAGACCTGCCCCATCGAAAATGGCATCCAGAAAATACAGAAATATTGGACGTGAGCGAATACGCTCAATACGAAAGCATAGATATATAAACGAATATGATGAATTCAATTAATTTAAAACTCATTCTATTCAGGGGAGCCAATCAAATATGCAGTACTGGCTCGAGTCAACACCGCAAGGTGCATCCACACACTCGTTCTATCACCGTAGCATCAGACTCCATCGTCACGTTGTACGTCTCCCGGTGCTAGACAAAATACAATAAATGAAGGGCTAAGCCTCCCTACCAACATGAATCATCTCTAATGAGATACAAGTCCAATATGATCATGCAGGTGCATAACCAATATGATCATGACACATAAAATACAACATATAAGTGTACATATCATGTTAGATATCTTGATCAGTACTTTCGTACCTCAAAACCTGAATCTCTAAAATCAGAAGTCTAGATCCAAGCCTACAAACCAATATTATCCAAGTCACTAATACTTTTCTACAAGACTTAACTAGACTAATAGATACCCTCTAAAACTACTAGGGATCCAAAATTATACATGTTTCCGTCGTCAACCCTTTGCTGTCAAAGGCCTCAACTCTTGGGCACAGCTTAGCTACGACTTTGGAACACCTTAACTAGACTAATATATGTTAGTTCGTGTTTTTTTTTTGAGTATATTTTATATTTAATTATGTGTATTTTTAATTTGTTATATTTATGTGAAATTTTATTGTGTCTTAAAAAATGATTATTTAATGAAATAAAAATAATAATATTTCAACATCACCACACCACTGTAGGAATTCAATGAATTATCAACTCTGACATTATCATGCGATCAAGTTAACAAATTCATCACACTAAGTTCTTCACATTGTTGTACATATTATAACTAGGATAGTCAACAAGAATTATTGATTGAATATTTTACGAAGAATTTGTTCTTACATATTCATATAATAGTGACATTGAAAGTCAGTCAAATATGAATCGCTATTATCTTTCTCCATGAGTATTTGATTTCTTGCTCAATATCCCTTCTTTGTTGTTCCCTCACCTTTATCCCGTTCTCCATTAATCTTGTCCATATTTTGAGTCATTGTTGTATAATGCTTTTTTGTTAAAAGAATCCTATCATCATCCATTTTCTCTCTCTCTTTAATATATTCTTTTCAATATTTCCATTATGTTTGTATCTTTCGATTATTAATCTTCTCTCATAATCCTTTTGAAGGCCTTACTTCCCATCAGTCTAATGTTTTTTCTCACATCATGCACGTCTTCGTCTCTTTCCTCCGTGGTATGTGTTTTAGATGGTTTGGAGAAAGGAGATGGAGAGTATTCACTGTCAATACTCTTCAGCTTCTTCGTAGCATTTGTCAAAACTCTTATATATTATTTTTTTGAACGACCATATCTTCTATTGTGGTTGATCTCTCAACACTAACCAAGATTTCTTATCGGACTATGAATGCTTATGATCTTGCTTGAACATTGTATGATCTTGAGCATACTAAACAAAAATAACCAAGTTTGAAATTTGTTGAATTTATAAAAAAAAATTATATATTCATACCTTCCTTGTCACGCCCCGTGTCCGAGACGTGTCACCGGCGTTGTTTCATACATGTAAATCAAAATTCATAACAACGGTTTAAACATATTATGACGATCGAAACTTTAAATAATACGTAATAGTTTTAAAATAAGCCCACTTACAGAGTTGTTCTTGAATCAAACTAACAATCGAAGCTTGGGCATAAACTTGGGAAGCAAAACTCGAAAATTCAGCCTACTGAATTTTTGAAATTGAGATAGCCTTGACCCTAACCTTCGAATTATGGGGAAACATTGGCAGAATCAAGAGCCTATAAGATAACTAAATTCTCAAGGAAATATGCAAGGGAAGTAGGCAACTTACTGACTCAAAGTGACTCAAACGAGCAACAAAACCAGCAGCACGATGCCTAGGGAGTTTCAAAACTTCAGCAGCCTTGAGTTCAAAAACTTGAGAGATTGTATGAGAGTTTTCTGAAGAGTGCCTTGCTGATGAAAAGGATGTGAGAAAAAGGCTGAAGGGGCGGAATCATGTGCTCAGTAAGAGGCTGAACTTCAGCCTTGATTTCATGCAATAGGGAGGAAAGAATCTGCAAATTCAAAATTCTTGATTTGTATGCTGTCAAAAATTGATTTGTATCCCACGAATAAGCCTTCATATTGGTATAACAATAAGGGAAATATTGTAGCTTCCAAGTAAAGAATTATTTCCATATTGGTGTAGGCTTGGAAGCCAAGTTTCGGGTCTTCTCATCCTTCCCTCTTTATAAGAAGTTTTGTCCTCGAAACTTGAGTTAACTTGATCTTCGAAGAGATAGAAATACTTAATCTGTATCTTCTCTTTCAATTCCCATGTAGCTTCTCTTTCAGTGTGATTTGACCATTGCACTTTGACATAAAGAATGGTCCTTTGCCTAAGGACTTGATCCATGGTATCCACTATTCGTATCGGGACTTCCTCATACTTTAGTTTCTCAGTCAGATTCTCGTCAATCAAGAGTGGTTCAACTTCAAGGACATGATTCAAATATGAGATAAACTTCCTCAGTTGCGAAACAATGAACAAATCATGAATCCTTGACATATTTGGTGGCAATTCTAGTCTATAAGAAAGCATACCCACCTTCTCCAAAATTTCAAAAGGTCCAACGTATCGAGGGTTCAGTTTTCCAGCTTTGATGAATCGTACGACTCCTTTCATTGGTGACACTTTCACATATGATTTCTCACCAACTTGGATTTCTAGAGATCTCCTTTTCATGTCAGCCCAACTCTTCTGTCGATCTTGTGTAGCTTTGAGTCTTTCCTTGATAACCACAACTTTCTCTACTGTTGTTTGGACAAGTTCTGGTCCCGTAATAAACTTCTCTCCCAATTCATCCCAATATAGTGGTGATCGACATTTTCTTCCATACAGTGCCTCGTATGGAGCCATCCCAATACTGATGTGATAGCTGTTGTTGTAGGCAAACTCAATTAAGGGTAAGTGTTCGCTCCAATTGTTGCTGAAGTCTAGAGCACAAGCCCTTAACATATCCTCCAGAGTTTGAATTGTTCTCTTGGTTTGTCCGTCCGTTTGAGGTGGTAGGCTGTACTGAGGGTGACCTTGGTTCCCATAGCCTCTTGGAAGCTTTTCCAAAAACGGGACACAAACCTCGGGTCTCTATCTGATAAGATGCTTGCTGGAACTCCATGAAGTCTGACTATATTGTCCATGTATAACATAGCCAACTTATCCAAGTTGTAATTCATACGGACTGGTAGAAAGTGAGAAGACTTTGTGAGTCTATCGTCAATGACCCAAATTCCGTCATGGATTTGCCTTGATTTTGGCAGCCCTACTACAAAGTCCATGAAAATGTGCTCCCATTTTCATTCGGGAATTTTCAGGGGTTGAATTAATCCTCCTGGTCTTTGGTGTTCTGCTTTGACCTTTTGGCATACTTGACATCTAGAGACGAATTTGGCCACATCTCTTTTCATTCTGCTCCACCAGAAGTGCTTCTTCAAATCTCTATACATCTTTTTCCTACCAGGGTGGATCAAAAATTTTGATTTATGTGCTTCAGACATCACTTCTTGACGAATATTATCAATGTCTGGTACACACAATCGTCCTTTCATCCACAAGACTCCTTTCTCATCTGACTGAAAATTATTTGACTTCCCTTCCTTGACTTGTTCCTTGAGTTTTGTCATTAAGGGATCTCGATCTTGCTTCAATTTGACTGTCTCTCGAAGGCATGGTTGGATCGAGACTGAAGCCAAGATCGTTTTACTCATATCCTTTCGGCTTAAAGCGTCAGCCACTTTATTTTCCTTACCCGGATGGTAGCTAATGGTCAAGTCGTAATTCTTCAATAGTTCTATCCATCTCCTCTGCATCATGTTTAACTCCTTCTAAGTGAACAAATACTTGAGGCTTTGATGGTTAGTGAAAATCTCGCACCTGGAACCGTAGAGGTAGTGTCTCAAAATTTTTAGTGCAAACACTACGCCAGCCAATTCGAGGTCATGAGTTGGGTGGTTCTGCTCATATGGTTTTAATTGCCTTGAAGCATAAGCAATTACTCTTCCATCTTGCATGAGCACACACCCTAAACCTCCTTTAGATGCGTCACTATAAATGGCGAAGTCTTTGCCTTCTTCCGGTAGTATCAACACTGGGGTCGACGCAAGTATCTTTTTCAGAGTCTCAAAGCTTTTCTCACAATCATCATTCCAGTTAAACTTAGAATTCTTTTGTGTGAGTTTCGTGAGAGGTATAGCTATAGAGGAGAATCCCTCAACAAACTTTTGGTAATAACCTGCTAAACCCAAAAAGCTCCGAATCTCGGTCACTGTCTTTGGTCTGGGCCAGTCAGAGATTGCTTCCACTTTCTTGGGATCCACAGACACGCCGGTCTCTGAGATGATATGGCCCAAGAAAGTGACACTTTTGATCCAGAATTCACATTTCTTGAATTTTACGTACAACTCTCTTTCTCTAAGTGTCTGCAGGGTGAGACGGAGATGTTCCTTGTGGTCTTCCTCACTTGGTGAATACACAAGGATGTCATCGATAAACACCACCACAAATTTATCGAGAAAGGTTTTGAACACTCTATTCATGAGGTCCATAAATGCCGCTGGAGCGTTTGTCAATACGAAGGGCATTACTGTGAACTCATAGTGTCCATACCTTGTTCTGAACGCTGTCTTCGAGACGTCTTTAGCTTTGACCTTCAGCTGGTGGTACCCTGATCGAAGGTCAAGCTTGGAGAATATTGTTGCTCCTTTGAGTTGACCGAAAGATCATCGATTCTTGGAAGAGGGTATTTGTTCTTGATTGTGATCTTGTTCAACTCTCTATAGTCAATACACAATCTCATACTCCCATCTTTCTTCTTTACAAGCAAGACAGGAGCTCCCCACGGAGAAGCACTTGGTCTGATTTGTTTCTTATCCAACAACTCTTGGAGTTGATCCTTTAAATCCTTAAGTTCAGCTGGTGCCATTCGATATGGCACTTTAGAGATTGGTACAACATCTGGTACAAAATTAATTTCAAATTCTACTTCCCTATCTGGAACAATTCCAGGTAATTCCTTAGGAAAGATGTCTAAGAATTCTTGCACTACCGGAATATCTCCTAGTTTAATTTTGACTCTTTATTTTACTTCGCTAATCATAGTTAGGTAAATTTCCTCACCGTTCTTCATGGATTTCCATGCTTGGGAAGCAGATAAGAGGGATTTGTGTCCCTTTTCTTTGCCTTGAAAGACGACTTCCTTTTTGTTCGGAACCGAAAGCTTCACGTTCTTCTCTCTAAAATCGACCAATGCATGGTTCTCGGCTAACCAATCCATACCCAAAATTGCATCGAATTCAACCATATTGAGTTCAATCAAGATGGCTTTGAAAGTATGCTTATTGATACATATATTGAAGTTTCGGTGAACCATACGACTCTCAATAGTTTTGCTAGTAGGAGTTGCTACTCTATAAGGTTCGACAAGCATTTCAGGTTCAAGCCTTAAATTCTTAGAGAATCTCTTGGATATAAAAGAATGAGTGGCACCGCAATCAAACAATACATAAGCAGGAAATTGATTGATCAAAATGGTACCTGGCACGACATCGTTTGCATCATCTGTTGGAAAACGGTGTTCAGATCAATTGGAATTGATACCCGATGCAGCGAAAGTTTAAAAATTTTATTTTATTAATATGGAACGATTCCATATCTGGGTATCAAAACTTTTACGATTAAATTTGTGTAAGTAAAATAAATAATCACAATTAAATATTTTACCTTAAAATCTCAAAGCGAGATTATGGACACCAACAGAATTTAATCTGCTCTTGTTGTATATCCCCGGAACTGATGAACGAATGTTTCTTCAATCAGGTCCACGAATAGAAAACAAAACCCTCTGATTGACTGCACTAGAAATCAATCAGAAGTTTGCGTAGAGAATAAACAGATATAATCTGTTAATTCAGATTGTAATTTTTCATAAAAATCACAAGCCGAATTTTCTCCGAAAGAGACAGAGGATTTCGAAAATCCTCTTGAATAATCTAGACTGATTTTCGAAAATTCAAGACTGAAAATCACACCAAATTTTCGAACACTGCAGCCCTATTTATAGATAATTTCTAGTTATAATTGTATCAGGACTCTAACTCCTTAAAGCCCACAATCCATAACTTAAGCCCAACAAGCCAAGCCTGTTGTTGTAGAAATTAATATAAAATTCATTATGACTCCGATTGATAAACTGATTTCACCAATGTGCACAGAAACCATTTCTGCATCTTTTAGAGTCAAGATAATTTTTCTAAATCCGAATTCAGTGATTTCCAAAAATGTCCATCCCTATGTCATTTTAGGAAATTCCACTCCCTTTAGTTAAGAAGTCCAACTTCTCTTTTATTAAATTTAACTCTTTAAATTTAACTGTCTCTACGGGGTTTTAGTAATCCATTACTTGTGTAACCCTCAATGGTTCAGGAATATAGCTAGCCGTGGGTTCACAACTCCTTGTGACTTGGAACAACAATTTCCGACTTACCCATCGAATCATGGTAAGAGCGCCTAGCAACATCGCCCCATGATTCCCTAGGTATTACTGATAGTGCCTGCAAGAACCAGTAGATTTTGGTTAGCATATAGTATGGTCCCTTCAACCATATATCCCGATCGAATCAACAACCATTAGTATATTGAGAGTCGTTCGAGATTTGATAACTATGCATAACATCTTGGAGATCTATTAGTGACATCGCATGTGTTACTAGGATAACCCATTAACCTAAAACACATCATGTACTCTGGCCAGAAATTCGTCACACTAATATCTCCTCAGATCGCATAGGATATCCACACTCGCAAGTATGTGGTGAATCCTTGACAACAAAGCATCGACTCCTTTATGTGTCGTAACTGTACCCAATCCCGACACTTGATGACCCCAATAGAGTCGGTAAACGAGTCAAAGTACAGTACTAGCATATAGAGTCTCAATGATGTTTCAAGTAATAAGGACTAATGGTGTACAACCAAAACCGCGGACTTTATCCACTCGATAAGTGATAACCACTTGGAAAGTCCGAATAGGGTAGTTCGATCATTCATCATATGAATATCCATTTGCATGCTTTGAACATCTCTATGTTCCATACCAATGAAACGTGGTACTCGGCATCGCAAATGCTAGTCTCAATCTCGAGCGATCCTTATCCTTATTTGCGGACGGCTCAATTGACTAGGAACAGTTTAGAATATACAGTGACTATAAGATGTGTTTCATGATAGCCATCCCCATGTGCTACCACATCTTACATACACTATAGTATATTCAAGGTCTTTATCAAAACAACAATAGTATATCATAATATAACATTATGAAGAAAGATAAAGTCAATGCCATTATAAAAGTGTAAATTATATTAAACAAAAGATTGTTTTACATAGAGTCATAAAAGCCCTTAGCCACAAGTTGGCTAACCGGGCACCCACTCTTTCAATCTCCCACTTGCCCTAAAGCCAACTAGTCATACTACGTAATCCCATTGCTTCGCGATGTTTGTCAAACAATAGTCCTGGCAAGGGCTTAGTAAGCGGATCAGCGATATTGTCTGTAGAGGCCACTCTCTCGACACTGATGTCTCCTCTTTCCACAATCCCCCCGGATGATGTGGTATTTCCTCAGTACGTGTTTGGACTTCTGATGAGACCTTGGCTCCTTTGCCTGAGCAATGGCACCCGTGTTGTCACAGTACACCGGGACTGGACCAACAGCTTCAGGAATTACACCCAACTCTTGGATGAATTTCCTTATCCAAACCGCCTCTTTAGCAGAAGCTGATGCTGCAATGTATTCTGCCTCAGTGGTGGAATTTGCTGTGGTGTCCTGCTTGGAACTCTTCCAAGAGACAACACCGCCATTGAGCACGAATACAAATCCAGAGGTTGATTTCGAGTCATCCACGTCACATTGGAAGCTAGAGTCGGTATAGCCTTCCAACTTCAATTCTCTCCCTCCATAAACCATGAATAAATTCTTAGTCCTTCGCAAGTACTTAAGAATATCCTTCACGGCTTTCCAATGCATTTAACCGGGATTGGCTTGGTATCTGCTCGTGACGCTCAGAGCATAGGCCACATCCGGTCTGGTAGATATCATCCCATACATGATACTACCTATGGCTGACGCATATGGCACGTGTGTCATCTTCTCTATCTCTTCGTCAGTCTTGGGACACATAGACTTGGATAGAGAAACTTCATGACACATAGGTAGATGTCCTCTCTTGGACTCATCCATAGAAAACCTTTTCAATATGGTGTCGATGTAGGTTGATTGAGTGAGTCCTATCATTCTTTTAGATCTATCTCTATAGATCTGAATTCCTAGAATATAGGATGCCTCACCTAAATCCTTCATCGAGAATCTACCTGATAACCATATCTTTGTTGACTGCAACATCCCTACATCATTCCCCATGATTAGGATGTCATCAACATAAAGTACTAAGAATGTTACCGCATTCTTAACTACTTTCTTGTACACGCATGGTTCCTCCGGGTTCTTGATGAAACCAAAATCCTTTATTGTTTCATCAAATTTCTGGTTCCAACTTCTTGATGCTTGTTTGAGACCATAGATTGATCTCTGAAGCTTGCATACCTTATGCTCGCTTCCCATGGATGTGTATCCCTCAGGCTGCATCATATAGATCTCTTCCTTAATGTTTCCATTAAGAAATGCAGTCTTTACATCCATTTGCCATATCTCATAGTCATACCATGCTGCTATGGCAATAAGGATTCTTATGGACTTGAACATTGCGACTGGTGAAAAGGTTTCATCATAGTCAACTCCTTGTCTTTGAGAATAACCTTTTGCCACCAATCGTGCCTTGTAGGTCCATACCTTTCCATCAGGCCCAAGCTTTCTCTTGTAGATCCATTTGCACCCAATTGGAACAATTCCATCGGGAGGATCTACAAAAGACCAAACTTGGTTAGAATGCATCGAGTCTATTTCCGATTGCATAGCTTCAAGCCATAAATTCGAATCCGCATCAGAAATTGCTTCCTTGAAGTTTCTTGGATCACATCCAATGTCGGGTTCACTTTGATCCCCTTCAAGAAGAAGACCATATCTAATAGGAGGCCTAGAAGTCCTCTCGGATCTCTTAGTAATAGGCGTGTCTTGTGATGATTCTTGAGGTGTAGGATCACTATTTTGTATCTCGGGTTCTTCTCGAATCTCTTCGAGTTCCATCATCTTGCCTTTCTTATCCAATAAGAACTCCTTCTCTAAGAAGGTGGCATTCCTTGAAACAAACACTTTTGTTTCATTAGGATGATAGAAATAATATCCGATTGAATTCTTCGGATACCCTAAAAAATAACATAAGGTGGATCGACTATCCAACTTATCTCCCACTGTCTGCTTCACGTAAGCAGGACATCCCCAAATCCTCAAGTACGAATACTTAGGAGCTTTGCCATTCCATAACTCGTATGGTGTTTTATTTACTGCTTTAGTGTGGGCGTTGTTTAACAACAATACCGCCGTTTCAAGCGCGTAGCACCAAAACGAAGGTGGGAGCTCAGTGAAGCTCATCATGGATCAAACCATGTCCAACAAAGTTCGATTGCGACGCTCCGAAACACCATTAAGCTGAGGTGTCATAGGAGGAGTCCACTGAGAGAGAATCCCATTCTCTTTTAGATAGTCCAAAAACTCGGTACTTAAGTATTCTCCACCTCGATCCGATCGAAGTGCCTTAATACTTTTACCTAGTTTGTTTTCTACTTCAGCCTTGAATTCTTTGAACTTTTCAAATGCTTCAAACTTATATTTCATTAAATATAAATACCCATACCTAGAATGATCATCAGTAAAGGTAATGAAGTAGGTGTTGCCACATTTAGTACCAATCCTAAATGGACCGCAAACATCTGTATGGATCAAATCCAACAAATTTTGACTACGCTCAGGTTTCCCTTTGAAAGGAGATTTAGTCATTTTTCCCTTTAGGCAGGACTCACAAGTAGGTAGAGAGTTAATATCAGACATATCAAACATGCCCTCTCCCACTAGCTTGTTCATCCTCCTTGAGGAAATATGACCTAGCCTAGCATGCCAAAGGTTTGCCGGGTTTTGACTATCGTCCTTCCTTTTAATTGTTGTTACCGGTTTATCAACATAATTAATTGGAACGTCTTTTAATTTTTAGCTATATAGATCGTTTTCAAGTTGTCCATTTCCAATCAAACATTCATTCTTGTAAATATTGCAAATCCCATTCACAAAATTGCAAGAAAAACCATCTCTATCAAACATAGAAATAGATATAATGTTTTTGACCAAATCTGTAACATATAAAATATCTCTCAAAAATAACTTAAAATTGTTCTGCAAAACTAAATAAATGTCTCCTATAGCTTTGGCTTCGACTCTAGAACCATTCCCGAGCCTTATCTGGGTCTCACCCATCCTTAGCTTACGACTTCTTGTCATCACCTGCAAATCATTGCAAATGTGAGATCCACATCTGGTATCCAATACCCAAGAAGAAGTATTAAGCGAAACATTTATTTCAATGTAAAACATACCCTTTGCAGTTCGCAATTGTTCGAGGTATTCCTTGTAGTTACGTTTCCAATGACCGGGTTTCTTGCAGTAATGGCAAACGTTTTCATCTTTTATCCCAATTGAAGCCTTGGCCTTTCCCTTCTTATTTGGTACAATCTTCTTGGGCGGGGCAGAACATTTCTTACCCTTTCCACTTGGTCCTTTCTTAGAGTTAGAAGAGGAGCCAACCAAGAGTACCGGTTTATCCTTCTTTAGTGTGGCTTCATATGTGACAAGCATATTGACCATCTCTTCAAGGGTGGCCTCTATCTTGTTCATATTGAAGTTCATCACAAAACCGTCAAACGATGAAGGAAGTGATAGAAGCAACAAGTCCACGCTAAGTTCATGCTCCAAAGTCAAGTCGAGTGTTACCAACTTTTCAATGAGCCCAATCATGTGCACACCATGCTCACGGACCGAAGTCCCATCTTGCATGCGGCTCGTCATGAGCTCTCTGACGGTGGCATACCTCTCCGACCTTGACTGAGCTCCAAAGAGTTCCTTGAGGTTCTTGTGAATGTCAGCAGCATTAACGGCATCCTCGAATCTCCTTTGAAGCTCATCAGACATCGAAGCCTGCATGTAGCATTTGGCCTTGATATCATGGTCCCACCATAAATCAAGTTTGGCCAACTCTTCCGGACTTGTATTAGCCGGGGCTTCCTTCGGAGGCGGCTTCTCTAACACGTAGAAAGCTTTTTCCGAAGTAAGAATAATTTTCAACTTACGGAACCATTCCGTATAGTTTGCGCCAGTCAATTTGTTTTGTTCGAGAATTGAAAACAGTGGATTGCGAGAAGTCATTGTAATAGTATACTAAAAAGGAAACAGACAATAATCAATGATTGTTTAATTAATTTACTAAGACATAAAATATGGCAAATTTTATTTTATGAATTACACTCCCACTATTTTAACGATTTCACTACCCTCTAGTGAAAATGGAAAACTTTTTCCTTAGTGAGAACATGGAGTCCAATTGACAAATCATGATCCCGAATAATATCAGCCAACCATAATTTTCAAAAGGTAGAGCCCAATTACTTCCAAAGTAACCCCCATGTTTTTACCTCATGTCCAATAAGGGCCCAATAATATGACGCCGTTTATTGTGACATGTCAAGATAACCCATCTATATTAAGTTGTGATGGACGGTCGCCATGTGGATCCCCCAATAATATGAGCCAATCCCATGGGAGTTCCACCCAACTTACAACATGTGTCGATCCAATGTACAGCTTTCCGACGAACGGGCCCCCCCAATAATATGAGCCGGACCGTATCCGCGGGTAGCATCTCATACATTGATCGTTGATGGAAGGTAGGAATATTTAAACAATATTTAAATTCCCTTTTTATTAATCTTGATATCAATTTTAAATCATATTTAAAATGATGGATTTTTAATTTTGAAAATTTGTCTCATCATGCAATTTATGTATGCTTGCGGGATTCATACAATTTAGTCTAAACATGCATACATCAATAATATCATATATTATTTAAGGATGATCGATCTCATTAACTAATCGACCCGTGGTTGCCAATCACGAGTCTAAGTCCAATCCTAGGTGATATGCAAGTATGCAATGCAATCCTATTACATTGTGCTTCCAATTTACATTTCTTCGGTCTTCATTGTCTGCTGGGCCCACCATTTCTTCAAATCTTTGTCTCCCACTAAGTCTAATAAATTTACAATAAATTTCGATGACAAATATGGGATACATTTTTAGGGGTGGGAACGGGCCACAAACCAGGCCCACTTTTATTACATATGACAATCATATTGGGCTATAAACCAAGCCAATTAATAAACACCAACAACAATAAGACAAATGTAAATCACCTAACATGCACCTAAAACATTGGACATGGCAATCGATCATCCTTTATCCATTAATTAATTCAATAATTAAATAATTGGATAAACATGCAAAGGCATCATAATTAAAAGATAAAATCATATTTTATCTTATCCATCCATAAGATCATATCTTATCATCAAATGTACCAAAATAATTAATTTTATAAAATCTAATTTAACGGATAAAATTTATAAATTTTCCAAAAATTCAAATTTATCCAAAATCAATTTTAAAAATTTCGGACTCGAACAATTCGATCCGATGCCTCGTGATCTAATCAAAAACAATTTTTGATCGGATCAAACACTAGAATTTCAAAAATTCAAAATTTTTTAAAAAATAAAATTTTAATTTTCCGGGCTGCCCGGGACAATCCCGGGCAGCCCGTCGCTGCCCATTGGGCAGCGACGATCCCTGCCCTGGGTAGCGCCGTGCGCTGCCCGTGTTTTGCCCGTCAAAATTTTGATTTTAAAAAATTTGTTTTGTTTCAAAAACCGAGGCTTAAAAATTTTGTACAATCGATTAATTTAATCGTTTGATCTGAGCAACCTGGCTCTGATACCACTGTTGGAAATCGGTGTTCAGATCAATTAGAATTGATACCCGGTGCAGCGGAAGTTTAAAAATTTTATTTTATTAATATGGAACGATTTCATATCTGAGTATCAAAACTTTTACGATTAAATTTGTGTAAATAAAATAAATAATCACAATTAAATATTTTACCTTAAAATCTCGAAGCGAGATTATGGACACCAACAGAATTTAATCTGTTCTTGTTGTATATCCCCGGAACTGATGAACGAACGTTTCTTCAATCAGGTCCACGAATAGAAAACAAAACCCTCTGATTGACTGCACTAAAAATCAATCAGAAGTTTGCGTAGAGAATAAACAGATATGATCTGTTAATTCAGATTGTAATTTTTCATAAAAATTACAAGCCGAATTTTCTCCGAAAGGGACAGAGGATTTCGAAAATCCTCTTGAATAATCTAGACTGATTTTCGAAAATTCAAGACTGAAAATCACACCAAATTTTCGAACACTGCAGCCCTATTTATAGTTAATTTCTAGTTATAATTGTATCAGGACTCTAACTTCTTAAAGCCCACAAACCATAACTTAAGCCCAACAAGTCAAGCCTGTTGTTGTAGAAATTAATATAAAATTCATCGTGACTCCGATTGATAAAATGATTTCACCAATGTGCACAGAAACCATTTCTGCATCTTTTAGAGTCAAGATAATTTTTCTGAATCCGAATTCAGTAATTTTCAAAAATGTCCATCCCTATGTCATTTTAGGAAATTCCACTCCCTTTAGTTAAGAAGTCCAACTTCTCTTTCATTAAATTTAACTCTTTAAATTTAACTATCTCTACGGGGTTTTAGTAATCCATTACTTGTGTAACCCTCAATGGTTCAGGAATACAGCTAGCCGTGGGCTCACAACTCCTTGTGACTCGGAACAACAATTTCCGACTTACCCATCGAATCATGGTAAGAGCGCCTAGCAACATCGCCCCATGATTCCCTAGGTATTACTGATAGTGCCTGCAAGAACCAGTAGATTTTGGTTAGCGTACAGTACGGTCCCTTCAACCATATATCCCGATCGAATCAACAACCATTGGTATATCGAGAGTCGTTCGAGATTCGATAACTATGCATAACATCTTGGATATCTATTAGTGACATCGCATGTGTTACTAGGATAACCCATTAACCTAAAACACATCATGTACTCTGGCCAGAGATTCGTCACACTAATATCTCCTCAGATTGCATAGGATATCCACACTCGCAAGTATGTGATGAATCCTTGACAACAAAGTATCGACTCCTATATGTGTCGTAACTGTACCCAATCCCGACACCTGATGACCCCAATAGAGTCGGTAAACGAGTCAAAGTACAGTACTAGCATATAGAGTCTCAATGATGTTTCAAGTAATAAGGACTAATGGTGTACAACCAAAACCGCGGACTTTATCCACTCGATAAGTGATAACCACTTGGAAAGTCCGAATAGGGTAGTTCGATCATTCATCATATGAATATCCATTTGCATGCTTTGAACATCTCTATGTTCCATACCAATGAAACGTGGTACTCGGCATCGCAAATGCTAGTCTCAATCTCAAGAGATCCTTATCCTTATTTGCAGACGGCTCAATTGACTAGGAACAGTTTAGAATATACAGTGACTATAAGATGTGTTTCATGATAGCCATCCCCATGTGCTACCACATCTTACATACACTATAGTATATTCAAGGTCTTTATCAAAACAACAATAGTATATCATAATATAACATTATGAAGAAAGATAAAGTCAATGTCATTATAAAAGTGTAAATTATATTAAACAAAAGATTGTTTTACATAGAGTCATAAAAGCCCTTAGCCACAAGTTGGCTAATCGGGCACCCACTCTTTCATCATCAGCTTCCTCTTGAGTGATGGCAAACACCCGAGCATGGGGTTTGTTATCTTTTGGCTTTCCTGGGGTGGCGTTAATGTTTGATCTCATTCCCACCTTCTTAGGCTCGGGGCAATCAGCAATGCGGTGTCCCATCTTTTCACAGTTAAAACACGCACCGGAGGTTCTACGACATTCACCTGGGTGGCGAAAGTTGCAAATGGGGCATAGCTTAATTGCTGCGTCAGTCGGAATGAAACCCTTGGATGGGCCACTAGATTGATTTGGCCTCTTTAATTTCTGACCACTTTGGTTGGTTGAGCCCGAGAGGGGTCTTTTATTGCTGTGCTCGTCCTCATGCCATTTGATATCAGTCTCGGCTCTAATGGCTGCTCCCATTAGATCAACAAAAGTCGTGGCTTGATAAACTGCCAAGGCTAACTGGATCCTAATGTTAAGTCCCTTCTTGTAACGGTGAATTTTTAGAGTGTCATCAGCCATGATGGTCGGTACATAGGTTCCAAGGGAGTTGAACTTGGATGTGTATTCCATCATCGACATCTCTGGGGTTTGGACAAAGTTCTCAAACTCGTTCAACTTTTGCAATTTGATTTCTGCCGGGAAATAATTCTTCAGAAAAGCATCCCGGAATCGCTGCCATGTAATCGGCCCTATTGTCATCATTGCTGGTGAAATATCCTCCCACCACTTTCTCTCTTTGTCCTCCAAGAATGGTGTCACTACATCGACCTTAACTCCTTCCAAAATTTCAAGTAACCGGAGATGAGTTTCCATGTTTTTGAGCCAGTTCTAACCTACTTTCGGATCAGAGCTCCCATCTAAGGTCGGTGCCTTGTTCTTCCTAAGGGACTCATAGTGATACTTAGTCTCATGTTGAGCAGGAGGTGGCGGCGGTGGCGAATGAGTCCCGACCAAACCTTGGAGGGCGGTAGCCACTATCGTAGCTATTGCCATCATATCTTCTTGGCTGAGATTGACTCCCGGTGGTGAAGGTGGAGGTGGAGGTGGAGGTGGATTCCCATTGTTATTGTTGTTGTTGTCTTCATGGTTGCGATTGTAACGGGGGTTGCGACCTTGTCTTGATCATCTTTCCATTTCCTACAAATGCACGAGAGTTTTCTAAGAATAGATTGATAGTTGCAGAAAGATAACAATGAGAGAGGATAGTTAAATAATGGAAGTCCAATTCGAAGAGTAAGAGAAATATTGTTTTATTGATAATAGAATCTCAAATATAAGAAGTTCAGACAGATAGCTGACTTGATAAATAAAGAAAACAGACACTGAGCAGATGACAATGACATAATGACAGTAAATAGCATAATGTGAAACAAATAAGAAGTTCAGCCATCCGTGCACGGGTCCGTGCATTAACCTGAAGAGGACATGGACCCCGTGACACCTCCGGTTAAGGGTCATTGCACACAAAATACACTAAAAGTCGAAATCTCTGTCAGCTTACACGCACCCTTACACAGAAAGGGCACGGGGTTCGTGCATGAACAAAAACAAACATTCTTGAAATGCGAGGGTGCACGGACCCCTACACGGATGTAGGCACGGGGTTCGTGACATGCTACACCAGAAAAACTCAAGGCATTTCAGAACAAAATTCATGGAATACAACTCCCAATTACAACAAAACATAAATCATGCATTACAACCTCAATCTCATCAAAATAATACATGTAGTCTTAGAGTTATACATACATTCGATCTAGTAGAACATGCTTCGGTTCTATTTATACAATTCCAAAACAAGAGTTTGAAATACAATTCAACTCCTAAAACCAAATCCAAGTCCTCACTCTATCATCTCAACACCTAACCATGTGATCTCTGGCTCGATCCTGCCCCACCTGTTGTCATGCACACATACAAAACAAAACAACAGCCGGATAAACCGGTGAGAATAATTCCCAGTAAAGAGACGTAAGCACATAAGCAAAGTTCATATATCAATCATGATATAAATAATATGCAATGCATGTTTTCGTGAATTTCTTCTATCATCGAGATTCATATCCGATCCTGACATCAAGATTCGTATCCGATCTTGATACACTAATCCAAACTTCTCGTTGTTCTTATCCGGCCCGAGAGATAGATGAATGAATGTCATATAAACAATATGTTCACATTCTAAATCAAACATATAAACATAAAAGTATGTGGTTTAGGGACTCGATATTCAATCCGAACTCGAGTATTCCATCCCATTATAATCGATGTCGTCGTTTACCTTTCTCGATGATTCATAAGCTCCAAATCTGGATAAGAAAGGATAAACCCATTTCAAAAATTCATTCGAACCCAAACAATCATCAATAACAAAACGATACTATACCGGCTTCAATCTCTAACCAAAAAAAAGTCCGCAATCTAGAAGCTCGACGGCCTTCAACCCAATCTATAAATGAGCGATAAAAGGATTGAAATTAACGTTCAACTTCAACGGAAAACAACTCAATCAATTCAAACCGACCAAAATAAAAAACTCAAACCGGCGGCGTAACAGCTATATTTTGATCAACCGAGAAATCACAACTCAGCATATAAATCATAAATATCTCATATCAATCTCAATCTCAATTAAAATGATCCAAAAACAACAAATCTCCAAACCCCCAATTTCATAAAACCCTAAAAAAATCATAACAAATCCAATCGTCATTTTGTCCCGATCCGTCTTCAAAATAACGATACATGCTATCTTATATACGACATATCCGAAAATCATACGATTCTAAAAACATCCGAAAAATAAAATAGATCCGATCGAAGAAATACTTACGGTATAACAAAGCCTTTGATGTCGTGATCGTGAATATGCCTTCAAATTTAATTTCTATCGGACGGATAGAGCGAAACCCGGAAATCAAAAGCTTGAAGATCTTGATGGCTTCTTCAATGGAGGAAACAGCTTAAGGAGGAAGAAGGAGAGAAGTGAATGAAGACCAAGTCAACCGCTCAAGACAAGATAATATATAAAATCCCTATTTTGCACTTTAGCCCCTGAAATTTCCAAAAATTGCAAAATAGTCCCCGATCAATAAAAATTCAGCCATCAAATTCTATAATCTTTGGTTATCTTAAATAATCTCAATTAAGATAATTTATGGGCATTACAATTCTCCCCCTCTAAGAAAATATTTCATTCTCGAAATCAGTAAGAATTAATCACATAAGAACCAGAACAGAAAAACAAGAACTCACATAATCAGAACAACTCTAGAAACCTCTGTCTCATATAAGACTCTGACTCCCATGTCGCCTCTTCGACTCCGTGATGGCTCCACTGAACCTTCACCAACGGAATCGACTTAGTTCTGAGTTGTTTCTCCTTTCAATCGAGAATATGAATAGGTCTCTCAAAGTAGCTCAAAGTCTCATCATGCTCGGCCTCATCAGGCTGAAGAATATGGGAAGGATCTGGGTGATACTTCTGCAACATAGAGACGTGAAAGACATCGTGGATACCAGATAAAGAAGGAGGAAGAGCTAATCTGTAGGCAAGATCGTCTATCTTCTCCAGAATCTCGTACGGTCCGATGAATGTCGGAGACAACTTCCATCTCTTCCCAAATCTAACAGTGCCTCTAAAAGGAGAAATCTTCAGAAATACTCGGTCTCCCTGGTCAAAGTACAGAGGTCGACGTTTGATATTCGCATACTTTGCTTGTCTATCCTGAGCAGTCTTCATTCTCAATCGAATAATCTTCACTTTCTCAACCATATCACGAATCATATCTGGTCCCAAATTTGGCAACTTGGAAATCTCGTCCCAGTACAACGGAGATCTGCACTTATTTCCGTACAACGCTTCAAATGGTGCCATGTCAATACTCGTTTGAAAGCTGTTGTTGAACGAAAACTCGACAAGAGGTAAATAATCCTGCCAACTAGCGCCAAAATCAAGCACTACGGCTCAAAGAATATCCTCAAGAGTCTGAATCATCTGCTTAGACTGCCCGTTGGTTTGAGGATGATATGTTGTACTTGGGTGCAAACGAGTACCAAGTTCCTCCTAAAGACTGTTCCAGAAGTGAGAAGTAAATCAAGGATCTCTGTCTGAAACGTTCGACTTCGACATACCATGCAATCTAACAATCTCCCTGACATACAAGTCCGCCATCTGATCATGCCAATATGTCATTCTGTACGGAATAAAACAGGCAGATTTCGTCAATCGGTCGATCACTACCCAAATAGCATCATAACCTCGAACTGAACACGGTAGCTTCGTGACGAAATCCATCCAGATATGATCCCATTTCCATTCAGGAACAGGTAAGTTATGTAGTAGACCACCCCGTCTGTTCCTCTTGGCTTTCACCTGCTGACAATTCAAACAACGAGACACAAATCTCATGACATCCCTCTTCATCTGCTTCCACCAAAACTGGCTCTTCAAATTGTTATACATCTTCCGGCCACCTAGATGAACACTGAACCAATTGCAATGTGCCTCCCAAAGAATACGCTGTCTCAACTCAAAAATATTAGGCACAACAATACGGTTATTCACAAACAAAACATCATCCCTGACCTTAAACTCAGACTGATGCCCAGATCTCACCTTCTCTATCGAATTATGACCGCTCGGATCAGACTTCTGTGCTTCCTTGATCATCAAAAATAACTCTGGCACGACTTGCGTAGCATAAAATTGGATAGACCTCCTATCTGTTTCAAATTCAAAACCTGAAGTGCAACAGTTGTCTATCAACTGAGAAACACCGACAGTAGAAATAGATAAAGAACAGAGCTTTTGGATCAATGCATCAGCAGTTACATTCAACTTTCCCGGATAATATTTGATTTCACAATCGAAGTCCTTCAACAAATCCAACCATCTCCGCTGTCTCATATTTAGTTCTGATTGTGAAAACAAATATTTCAAGCTTTTATGATCTGAAAAGATTTTGAAAGTCTCACCGTAAAGATAATGGCGCCAGATCTTCAAAGAAAACACGATCACTGCAAGCTCAAGATCATGAACCGAATATCTAGTCTCATGTGGCTTCAGATGCCTCGATGCATGAGCTATCACGTTTTTACTCTGCATAAGAACACATCACAACCCTTGGTGAGAAGCATCACAATATACAGAAAACCCACCAGTACCTGACGGAATAGATAGAATCGGAGCACTATTCAATCACTTTTTCAGGTCGATAAAACTGGCCTCACAAGCCTCAGTCCAGATAAAAGGTTCATTCTTCTGAGTTAGTTGGGTAATCAGCTTTGCTATAGATGAAAATCCCTCGATGAATTTGCGATAATAACCCGCTAAACCCATGTAACATCTGATTTCAGGCACAAAAGTCGGTCTAGGCAATTCATAACGGCTTCGATCTTGCTGGGACCGACAGAAATACCATCTCCAGAAATAATGTGACCGAGAAAGACGACAGATCCAACCAGAACTCGCATTTTGACAGCTTGGCATATAACTGTTCGGCCCGCAGAGTCTGCAACACGGTTCTCAAGTGCTCTGCATGAAAGAGTGGGTGCCCGGTGAGCCAACTTGTGGCTAAGAGCTTTTATGACTCTATGTATAAACAATCTTTTGTTTAATATAATTTACACTTTTATAATGGCATTTACTTTATCTTTTATCATATTATCATGTTGTGACATACTATAAGATGTTTAGATGAAGACCTTGAATATACTATAGTGTATGTAAGATGTGGTGGCACATGGGGATGGCTATCATGAAACACATCTTATAGTCACTGTATATTCTAAACAGTTCCTAGTCGATTGAGCCGTCCGTTAATAAGGATAAGGATCGCTCGAGATTGAGACTAGCATTTGCGATGCCGAGTACCACGTTTCATTGGTATGGAACATAGAGATGTTCAAAGCATGCAAATGGATATTCATACGATGAATGATCGAACTACCCTATCCGGACTTTTCAAGTGGTTATCACTTATCGAGTGGATAAAGTCCGCGGTTTTGGTTGTACACCATTAGTCCTTACTACTTGAAACATCATTGAGACTCTATATGCTAGTACTGTACTTTGACTCATTTACCGACTCTATTGGGGTCATCGGGTGTCGAGATTGGGTACAGTTACGACACATATAGGAGTCGATGCTTTTTTGTCAAGGATTCACCACATACTTGCTAGTGTGGATATCCTATGCAATCTGAGGAGATATTAGTGTGGTGAATCTCTGGCCAGAGTACATGATGTGTTTTAAGAAATGGTTTCTTAGTAGCACATGCGATGTCACTATTTGATCTTCAAGATGCATTGCATAGTTATCGAATCTCGAACGACTCTCGATTTACCAATAGTTGTTGATTCGATCGGGATATATGGATGAAGGGACCGTACTGTACGCTAACCAAAATCTATTGGTTCTTGCAGGCACTATCAGTGATACCTAGGGAATCATGGGGCGATGTTGCTAGGCGCTCTTACCATGATTCGATGGGCAAGTCGGAAATTGTTGTTCCGAGTCACAAGGAGTTATGAGCCCACGGCTAGCTGTATCCCTGAACCATTGAGGGTCACACAAGTAATGGATTTCTAATTCCCGTTGAGATAGTTAAATTTAAAGAGTTAAATTTAATGAACAAAGAAGTAGGACTTCTTATATCAGAGTAGAAGAGTAAGATTTCCTAAAATGACATAGGGATGGGCATTTTTTGGAAATCACTGAATTCGGATTCAGAAAATTTATCTTGACTTTAAAAGATGCAGAAATGGTTTATGTGCACATTGGTGAAATTGGTTTATCAATCTGAGTCACGATGAATTTTATATTAATTTCTGAATATGCAGGCTTTGCTTGTCAGGCTTTAACTTATGACTAATGGGCCCTAAGCTGTTATCAGCCCACATTATAAATAAGTTATTCCAGTCGGTGAATTTCGAATTTGCAGTCTGGTTTAACAGATCAAATTCGTTAATTCTCTTCGTAGAAACTTCTGATAGATTTTCTAGTGCAATCTATCAGAGGGATTCAAATTCTGTTCGTGGACCTGATTGAAGAATTGTTCGTCCATCAGTTCCTAGGATATACAACAAGAGCAGAGTTATCTGTTGGTGTCCATAATCTCGTTTCGAGATTCATGGTAAAAATTTAATTGTTATTTAATTTTTACACGCACAATTTAATCGTAAAGTTTTGATACCCATGATATGGAATCGTTCCATATAAAATTTTAAACTTCCGCTGCACCGGGTATCAATTCTGATTGATCTGAACACCGTTTTCCAACAGTGCATGGTCAATACGGCTCTTTGAATAGATAAGGATATCATCAATGAAAATAATAGCAAACTCATCCAAATAACGCTGAAAGATACGATTCATCAAACCCATAAAAACTGCTGGAGTGTTAGTCAAACCAAACGGCATGACTATAAACTCAAAATGACCATATCTCATTCTGAAAGAAGTCTTAGGCTTATCTTCCTCACGAACTCTCAGCTGATGATATCCGGACCTCAGATCTATCTTCGAATAAACACAAGAACCCTGCAGTTGATCAAAAAGGTCATCTATTTGAGGCAATGGATACTTGTTCTTTACTGTTGCTTGATTCAGTTGGCTGTAATCAATGCAAAGTCGCATAGATCCATCTTTCTTTCGGACAAAGAGAACAGGAGCACCCCAAGGCGACACACTAGGTGTAAGGCCCGAGATTATTTAATTTTAATTCGAGAATATTTAATTTGAGAATTTTGGATTTTTGATTTAAATTCTAATATTCTTAAATTGTTTAGGATTGAAATTGAATTAAAAAGAAGTTTCAAGGGCTAGATTGCAAATAGTGAAAATTTTGAGGGCCAAAGTGCAATTTTCAGAATTTGAGTGGGACACTTGGCTTGATATGAATATGAACGTGTACATGTATGCTTTTATATCAGATTTTAGAATTCTCTTCCCAAGACAACCGAGAACATCATCTTCTACCTTGGCATTTTGTCTTCAAATTTATATATCTCAAGATCCGTACATCCGATTCTAAGTGTTATTATGTATACAACATATTTTGAAATTGAGATGAGGAAGAACTCAGAATTTGATTGTATATTTGTGTTCTTGAGATTAAAAGCTCTGTTATATCGAAACCGGATCGAAGAACGGACAACGGTTGTATTTGATATGAAATTACAACATGTATTTATAAATTTATAGCTATTGACAGTGTTCTAAAAGACGTCGCCTAGGCGATGGACGGTAGTCCACCATCCGGAGTAATGGGTGGGCGCCGCCTCTAGGCGCCCGCCACTTAACATCCCGCCTAGGCGGTGCTAAGCCAATAATTAAAAAAAAATTGAAACTTAAAAAATAAAAGGAAAAGAAAGGACATAACAAATCAGAAATAACGAGACCAAAAAAAAAACAAAAGAAAAGGCTTGAACGAAGCAGAAACAAAAAACTGGGAGAGGCCGAACGTGAGTCTTCAAATTCAAGCTTCTTGTTGTCGAGACGGCCGCCGCAATCTCGCCATCCCTTTCACGTCGCCGCCGACCTCTGAACAGCCTTTCTCGCCAGCGTCCAGCTCCAGCCTTCTTCAATCTCTTCCGAGTTCCGACTTCTGAGTGAGTTCACAACATATCAAATTCAAACAATTGATTGCCGTTTTGGATGAAAAATTACATCTATGTGACTATGTTGAATGCTCTACATTATAATTTAGATTTTCCAAATTTTAGATTTGAGATTTAGGGGCTAGGGTTTAAAGATGCTTGCTGCTGGAAATTTCAATTAATTTGAGATTGATTTTTCAATGTTTTTGGTTGTTTTAAGTTTTAGATTGTTTGAGATTGGTGCTCGGAATTTTCAACGTCTCAATGTGTATTTTGGAGGTTGATTTTTTATGCAGGGAAATTTTTCAACGTAGGTATATTATTAAAGTTTTTTTCCAAAGTGCGAACTCCCTCATAGAGGCTTTAATTTGCAACAGTGCCATATACACAAGGCCACGAGAGCTAATGTTTCGTAGGTTTGAAATCTTTGCTTCATCGACTACTAGCTAGTCTTATTTTGGATCATTTTTTCCGTATGTTTATTTGCGATTTGTGATTTATTTTCCTTTTTGTCCTCTAGGGTAGGAAGCAAAACTAATTAGAAGCATTCCGGTCAGGGCAGCTTCTTGTAGGAGAAATATTGGCTTTTAGATTATTTTGGCTGGTTTTTCAATTTGTGCATATATTTTGAAATTAAATTTGTTTGAGATTGATTTTGTTTTCGGGTTTACTTTTGAAGGAAAATGGCGGGTATTATTTCTTCTGAAGCGTCTAATTCAATGGAAGATATTGAGAATCCTTTGAAGCGTAATTCAAAAGATATTGGATGGGAATTTGCGGTCTTGGTGGATCCTAAAAATTTGGATAAGTTGAAATGTAAGTTGTATGGTAAAATTACTAGTGGTGGAATTCATAGAATGAAACAACATATTGCTCATATCAAGGGAAATGTTGCCCCGTGTCCGAAAGCTTCAGACGAGGATAAAAAAAATGTAAGGATGCAATTGAAGAAGCAAAAACAAAAAAAAAAACAAAAGATTACGAATGAAGATAAGGTGAGAGAAGAAGTATTTCTTGGAGAATATGAGGAATGAGTGAGTTTAGGGACAAGAAAAAACCCACATATTCTTGGTCCTATGGACAGATTTGCATCTACCATTGATCCTGATTCTTCATTGAGTGGGAAAACAAAACAACAAAAAAATATTATTGATGCACTTTGGAAGGAAAAAACACATAGTGCGCACCAATATTTATCTCGATAAGTGTATGAGTTTGGTATTGCATTTCATGCCATTGATAATGATAGTTTCAAGAGGTTTGTGGAAGCAGTTGGTCAATTTGGTCCTGGTTATCGTTCTCCAACTCAATATCTATTAAGAGAGCCTTTATTGAAGGAAGAGGTGGATAGAACTAAAATTCTATTGAAAAAGCATGAGGAAGAATGGGTTTTGAATGGTTGTTCAATTTTGACCGATGCTTGAACCGACAGAAAAAGAAGAAGTATCATGAATTTGTGTGTCAATTGTAAAGAAGGCAAGACTTTCCTTTCTTCGAAAGAAGCATCAGATGAAGCACACACTGGAAGTTATATTTTTGAATATGTGGATAAGTGTATTGAAGAAATTGGGCCACAATATGTAGTTCAAGTGGTAACTGATAATGCTTCAAATAATATGGCCGCAAAAACTTTGTTGAAGGAGAAGAGGCCACATATATTTTGGACTTCATGTGCAACTCACACCGTGAATCTTATGCTTCAAGGAATTGGGAGCCAATCTAAATTCAAAGGTGTGATTGAGAAGGCAAAATGCTTCACCATCTTTATTTATGCACATCACAAGACACTGTCAATGATGAGGAAGTTCACCAAAAAAAGAGACATTGTGAGGCCTGGGGTAACAAGATTTGCAACCTCTTTTCTAACTTTGCAAAGCTTGATTGAGAAGAAAAGTGAATTAAGAGCTATGGTTGCTAGTGAAGAATGGAATGCTTGCAAACATACAAAGAGTGTAAAGGGAAAGGCGGCGTATAATACTGATTTGAGTGCCTCTCTTTGTAATGGGGTAAGTTTTTGCTTGAAAGGCTTTGCTACTTTAGTTAAGGTGCTTCGTCTTGTTGATGGGGATAAGAAACCATCTATGGGTTTTTTGTATGGTGAATTACTTAGAGCGAGGGATGAGATCAAAGTGGCTTTCAAAAATCAAGAGCTTCAGTATCGTCCGGAAGTATATCAACAAAGAGGGTGGATTCGGAAGAGCATTGGCTAAGGCGAGATGCACAAACAATGATGCAAAATATGATCCAGGTAAGAACTAAGTATTAACTATTAAGTAATAAATCTAGTAATTGATAATATTTTTGTAGTTTCTATTGCCTTTTTTTGTTTCGGAATTGACAAACTATTAATTTTTGTTTTGTTTTTTTAGTTGGATGGTGGCATCTTTATGGAAATGGTGTACCTAAATTGCAAAAAATGGCCAAAAGAATCCTTTCTTTGACTTCAAGTTTTTCCGGTTGTGAAAGAAATTGGAGTACTTTTGAGGGGGTAAATAATTCATTACTTATTGTGTTCTAAATTTTAATTTTTAAGTATGTATTCAATGTTTTAGTATAATGTTTTCCTTTATGTAGATCCATTCAAAGAAAAGAAATAGACTAGATACAGGAAGGTTGAACAATTTAGTCTATGTTCAATTCAATGCTAAGATCATCGACAAGAAGAGAAGGCAACATGAAAAAGGAGTGGATGTTCTTCTTGATAGTGTAGCAACTATGGCACAAGGATGGATTGTTGATGATGGAGATGAAGATGTTGAAACAAATGTTGAACATGTAAGAGAACTTCACGAAGAAGAATTTGTGTCAGATGACGAGGATGAAGAAGTCATGGATTTTGAGTTTGAATCTGATACAGAAGAAGTACTAGAAAAATATGGTGATGAACTTGAAGAATTAGAAATTTAGACTTGATATCTATTTAATATATTTTGGAAATATGTTGAAGATGTTTAAATCTCATGTATGAATATTTGATATTTATTAATATCTATGAGACTATGCCTATATAAGTTAATTACTATATTATTAAAATTTTAAAAAATTTCATACAAAAACTGGATAGAATCATATACATAAGACATAAAAAATAATTTTTCATAATATAAAACTTATAAATATCCTAAGATATTTATTATTTATATTTTTTTAAAAAAAACCGCCTAGGCCCCGCCTAGGCGGCTAGGCGCTAGGCGGTGGGTCGCCGCCCGCCTACCGTCTAGCGCTTTTTAGAACATTGGATGTTGGTATGCTGATATATGATGATATTTTGCTGGTATATCATCTATATGAAGTTGTTTTGGATGTTAGATTGGTTAGATTTCAGTTTTGGTTACTGATTTTGTACCGTTACGCCGTCAGTTCAAGAATTTGATAGAGTTTGAATCCTTGTGATTGAGCTGTGAATGAAGTGAGTTCTAGCTGTTGTTATTAGTTATTTTTTCTATGTTTTCAGACTTGAAAACAGGGGATATAGAACTCGAGACTTCAGCTTCGAACCGGGATTGAATTGGCTAAGGTTTGTGACTTTTACCTTGAAGATTGACAAGAGTTGTGAGCAGATTTTGATAGCCTTTGTTGTGATGCAGCTTGTGAAGAGTTGAAGAGTTTGAAACCAAGATAAGAAAGGTATAAGAAAACATCAAAGTTTAAGGGATTGAACACTCAAGATAGATCTACTTGAGTGCCCTTAAACCACATACTTATGTGTTTAAATGCTTCTTGCATTGATATGGATTGAATGAAATCTTGATGTTTATTCTTTGCTAGATGAGCTTGTTTGATTATTGTTGGCTTATATTTATGTTTATATAGATTTTTTGCATTCATATTGAGCCAAAAACCCTTTGATATTTTGAATGGCAGACTCGCCAGAAGAAATACAGATGTTTCGACATATATCGAGGAGCCTAGGAGATAGATCGACTCCTATTGCTAGATCTTGATATAGTGGGCCAAAGTTCGGGAAAAAAGATCAATGCCACCCCGAAAGGGAGAGTAGGTGGGAGATTTGTTGTGTTCTTCTTTCTCGGGATTCCAAGAACCGATATAGAACTTGATAGTAGATTTTTAAATCATGCATTGCATTAGATGTGGTGACTTCGGGTTAGAAGTGCAGAAGTTGTTATCAAGACCTTTATGTATATTCTCTATAGAAGAGTTTGTATGAGTTGTATGAACTTAGCAACTTTAGTTGTGTGTTTTGAACAACAATAAGCTTGTTGATTTACTAGCATGTCATATGATAACAACTTGTAATGGTTGGATCCTTGAACACCTTATGATATTGCATGTTTTCTTCTAGATTTTGAGGTATAGAAGTTGATGTACTTGTTATAGAATGTTTGAGGTTAAAAGCAGGGGCAAAACCTTCATTATTCAGTTGGACATGGAGGAGACTCGAAGGCACGGCGCGCCCGCGCCTAAGCCTCCCACCATGGTGCGAGACAAGGGCGCGCCCGCGCCTCACTTTTTTTTAAAAAAAAATTGATTGCTTCTTACCTTGTTTCCCTGACTTGAATTAACATAGATTATATGTAATGAATTAAAATTAGCACCCGAGTTCCCCACAACAAGTGGTATCAGAGAGTAAGTTCTGAACTTATTAGAAATGAGTGAGCGGGGTCGATCGAGTCCTCGTAATTGATCAATTTTGCATGATATTAAATGTGTTGTTGATTATATTAATTACATACGAGCATGCTTTAATATTTTCATAATAATATGAGTACATGATTATGTGATGTATATTGTCAAAGCATGCTTGATCTTTAAGAATTAAGTGCTTACCTGAATATCTGAGTTGATTGGAAGCATGTAGTGTTGAAAATGAATCAGAACTGTTTCTTGTTCAGAACTCGATCTCTTGAGAACACATGAATGTTCTAATCAGAGGAGGGCTGAAACAGAATGGTTGAATCTGATATATTGATGTACTTGTATACTAATACTTTTGAATATCAGATATGCCTCCTCGTCAAACATCGATTACTAGACAGACAGTGGTTGTTCCTCAGCCAGAACCGGTAAATTTGCCACAGGCCGCAGGAGATCCTATACCAACACAAGGCAGTACTTGCAATGATCCAATGGACGTGACTGCTACACCGATGAAAACATTGTTAAAGAGATTCCAATCTTTCAAGCTGCCTACACTGAACGGAACTGAGAACTCAGTGGACTGTGAAAGTTGGTTAGAGGATATGGAGATGTTTTTTGATTCCCTTGATTATGCAGATGACAGAAGATTCAGACTGATTGGGCACCAACTATATGATGTTTCCAAGAGTTGGTGGATAACCACCAACAGAGCTATTGAGAATCGAGGTACGACTATCACTTGGAAAGTATTTACAAAAGAATTTTATCAACGTTTCTTTCCAGTGTCGTACAGAAAAGACAATGGTGCAGAGTTTGCAAATCTAAAACAGGGGAATCTAAACATCAAAGAATATGTTGCCAAGTTATATACATTGCTCAAGTTTGCTCCACATGTAGCTGGGAGTGAAGAGGCTAAAGATGATCAGTTCATCAATGGACTGAATCCCGATGTATTTACGTTGATGAATTCAGGGAGGCCAAATAACTTTGCTGATGCACTTGATCGAGCAAAGGGAGCAGAAGCCGATCTGATTAAGCAACCAGGAGTATCGTTTGTTGCACAGTCTCCACGACAGCCACAACCATCACCGCAATTTCAGCAACCATCCCCTAGATTTGAGGGAGGTAACAGCAGTAGTGGTAAGAAAGATTTTCTTAAGGCAAGAGGAAATCAGTTTAAGACGTCAGGAAGTGGTTCTTCCAGCTCCAGTGGGCCAAGATAGAACAGTTCTGGTCAGGGTACATGTTATTCTGGCATGTATTGTAGCAAATGCGGAGAGAGACATCCCAGTGAACAATGCAGAGGTGTGTTTGGGAGTTGTAGCATATGCCATCAGCCAGGACATTTTGCCAAGGTATGTCCACTGTGTGGTTCAGTGAGGTCTCAAGGTGCAGGGTCATCTAAATCAGTGGCTCAGCCTGAAAGGCAAGCATCTTTTGTTCACTTCTTCCAGCCACAGCCCTAGCAGCAGAGCAGACCAAGAGGTAGCCAAGCAGCGAGTCAACCTCCGAGACAACAGGCTCGTGTCTTTGCCTTGACTAAAGAACAGGCTCAGATATCACCTGATGACATCATAGCAAGTAACTGTACTCTTTGTGGTTATCCTGCTTATGTGCTAGTAGATACAGGTGCATCCCATACTTTTTTATATCTGAACAATTTGCTACATTACATGAATTTCCTATTGAGTCATTATCTACTGTAGTATCTATATCTTCATCTTTGGGGAGAGGTATCATATCAGTGAAATCTGTCAGAAATTGTGTACTACGGTATGAAGATAATGTGATAGAGATCGACTGTATTGTGCTTGGATTGTCAGATTTTGACTGTATTATTGTTATAGATATGCTAACCAAGTACAGGGCTACCGTAGACTGTTTTCAGAAAGTGGTAATATTCAGACCTAAAATGGCAGAGGAATGAAAGTTCTATGGTAAGGGTTCAAGATCTCAAATTCCTTTGATATCAGTTCTATCTATGACTCATTTATTGCAGAAAAGAGCAGATGGTTTCCTTTTTTATGCAGTAGATGTGCTAAAAATTAGCCCAGAATTGGCTGACTTGCCAGTGGTTAGTGAATTTGATGATGTCTTCCCAGATGAGATTTCAGGATTACCTCCTTTTCGTGAGGTAGATATCAGTATTGAACTGATTTCAGGTACGTTACCAATTTCGAAAGCTCCTTACAGAATGACACCAGTTGATATGAAGGAATGGAAAGAACAGCTAGAAGATCTTTTAGACAAAGGGTACATTAGACCGAGTGTTTCTCCTTGGGGCACACCGGTTTTGTTTGTACGAAAGAATGATGGATCAATAAGACTTTGCATTGACTACCGGCAACTGAACAAGGCAACGACAAAGAATCGTTATCCTTTGCCTAGAATAGATGATTTATTTGATCAGTTGCAGGGTTCAGCAGTTTATTCCAAGATAGATCTGAGGTCTGGATATCATCAGTTGAGAGTTTGGGATGAAGATATACCCAAGACTTCATTCAGAATGAGGTATGGTCATTTTGAGTTTATTGTTATGCCGTTTGGTCTGACGAATGCTCCAGCGGTGTTTATGGGCCTTATGAATCGAGTATTTCAGAAATACTTAGATGATTTTGTTATTATTTTCATTGATGATATCTTAATCTATTCTAAGAATCTTTGTGATCATGCTGAACATCTCAGAATTATCTTGAAAACTTTGAGAGCAGAGAAATTGTATGCCAAGCTATCAAAATGTGAATTTTGGCTGAAGAAAGTTGTGTTTCTTAGGCATATTATGTCCGGAGACGGGATTTTTGTTGATCTTAGCAAGATTGAGGCAGTGATCAGTTGGCCTAGACCCACATCTTTACCAGAGATACGGAGTTTATTGGGCTTAGCGGGCTATTATCGACGATTTATCAAATATTTCTCCAGCATTTCCAAGCCTATTACTCTGTTGACTCAGAAGAATGCACCGTATGTTTGGACCGAAGCTTGTGAGGCAAGTTTCCTTGATCTGAAGAAGAGATTAACGAGTGCACCAGTCTTGAAGATTCCTTCAAGTACTTGTGATTTTACTGTTTATTATGATGCTTCTCACAGGGGATTAGGATGTGTGCTTATGCAGAGAGGGCATGTCATTTCTTATGCCTCGAGATAGCTGAAGCCACATGAGACCAGATATCTAATTCATGATCTTGAATTGACAGCAATCGTATTTTCACTGAATATATGGCGACACTATTTATACGGTGACAAGTTTGGAATTTATTCTGATCATAAAAGTTTGAATTATCTGTTTTCGCATTCTGAATTGAATATGAGGCAACGAAGATGGCTAGATTTATTGAAAGATTTTGACTGTGAGATCAAATATTATTCAGGAAAGTCCAATGCAGCTGCAGATGCCTTGGGTAGAAAGGTATGTTCTTTATCCTTATCTACGATAGGTGTATCTGGATTGGTAGAAGATTGCTGTGTTTTTGGATTAGTGTTTGAGACAGATATGCGGCCTATCAGAGTTTGTGCCATACAAGCTGAGCCAAAATTAGTAATCAGAATCAGAGAAGCATAAAAAGAGGATCAGAGTATTCAGAAATCTGTTGATATGGTCAGATCAGGGCATCGATCAGAATATCAGGTTAGTGATGATGGTGTTTTATATGTGAATAACAGAATTGTTGTACCAGCTGTTTCAGAATTGAAACAGTAGGTATTGAAAGAAGTTCATTGCAATAGATACAATATTCATCCTGGTGGCAGAAATATGTACAATGATTTGAAAAATCAGTATTGGTAGAAATAGATGAAATCTGATGTCACCGTATTTGTGTCTCGATGTCTGAATTGCCAGTAGGTGAAGGCCGAAAGAAAGAAACCAGGTGGTCTTTTCATAGTTTACCTATTCCAGAATGGAAGTGGGATCACATTTCTATGGATTTTGTTACGAAGCTACCACGTTCATCCAGAGGTTGTGATGTTATCTGGGTAGTTATTGATAGATTGACGAAATTAGCTTGTTTTATTCCATACAGAATGACATACAGACAAGATCAGATGGCAGAGGTTTATGTCAGAGAGGTGGTAAGAATACTGGGTGTGCCTAAATCTATCGTTTCAGATCGAGACCCTAGATTTACTTCTCATTTTTGGCACAGCCTGCAGCAAGCTCTAGGTACTCGATTGCATCTGAGTACTGCATATCATCCTCAGACAGACGGACAGTCAGAGCGGACTATCCAAACACTTGAGGATATGCTTAGAGCTGTGGTGCTAGATTTTGGTACTAGTTGGCCGGATTCTTTACCACTGGTGGAGTTTTCATATAATAATAGTTACCAGACGATTATCGAGATGGATCCATTTGAAGCGTTGTACGAAAAAAAGAGCAGATCTTCTCTTTATTGGGATGACATTTCAGAGACACCTGATATTGGGCCAGATATGATCCGAGAAATGACAGATAAAGTGAAGACAGCGCAAGATAAACAAGCCAAGTATGCAAATATCAGACGTAGACCTTTGTGTTTTGAGCAGGGAGACAGAGTGTTCTTGAAGATTTCTCTATTTAGAGGCACTGTCAGATTTGGTAAGCGAGGGAATTTATATTCAAGATTTATCGGTCCTTAAGAGATTCTCGAGAAGGTAGGCGATCTTGCCTATCAAATTGCTCTTCCTCCAGCTCTTTCTGGGATTCATGATGTCTTTCATGTTTCTATGTTGCAGAAGTATCAGCCTGATGTTTCTCATGTACTCTAGCCAGATGAAGCAGAATTAGATGAGACTTTGAGTTACTTTGAGAAGCCGATACAGATACTTGATCCGAAAGAGAAGCAACTTCGAAACAAGACCATTCCATTAATGAAAGTTCAATGGAGTCGTCATGGAGTTGAAGAAGCAACTTGGTGTAAGAGTGGGTGCCCAGTGAGCCAACTGTGTGGCTATGGGCTTTGTTGACTCTTTGTATAAACAATCTTTTGTTTAATATTATTTACACTTTTATGGCAATGACTTTATATTACTTCATATTGTTATATTGTGATATACTATTGTTGTTTTGATAAAGACCTTGAATATACTATAGTGTATGTAAGATGTGGTAGAACATGGAGATGTCTATCATGAAATACATCTTATAGTCACTGTATGTTCTAAAACCGTTCCTAGTCGATTGAGCCGTCCGATAATAAGGATAAGGATCGCTCGAGTTTGAGACTAGCATTTGCGATGCGGAGTACCACGTTTCATTGGTAGGGAACATGGAGATGTTCGAAGCATGCAAATGGATATTCATAGGATGAATAGTCGAACTACCCTATCCGGACTTTCCAAGTGGTTATCACTTATCGAGTGGATAAAGTCCGCGGTTTTGGTTGTACACCATTAGTCCTTACGACTTGAAACATCATGGAGACTCTATATGCTAGTACTGTGCTTTGACTCGTTTACCGACTCTGAGGGGGTCATCAGGTGTCGAGATTGGGTACAGTTACGACACATATAGGAGTCAATGCATTGTTGTCAAGGATTCACCACATACTTGCGAGTGTGGATATCCTATGCGATCTGAGGAGATATTAGTGTGATAAATCTCTGGCCAGAGTAATTGATGTGATTTAAGAAATGGTTTCTTAGTAGCACATGCGATGTCACTAATTTGATCTTCAAGATGTATTGCATAGTTATCGAATCTTGAGCGACTCTCGATATACCAATGGTTGTTGATTCGATCGGGATATATGGATGAAGGGACCGTACTGTACGCTAACCAAAATCTACTGGTTCTTGTAGGCACTATCAGTGATACCTAGGGAATCATGGGGCGATGTTGCTAGGCGCTTTACCATGATTCGTTGGGCAAGTCGGAAAGTGTTGTTCCGAGTCACAAGGAGTTGTGAGCCCACGGCTAGCTGTATCCCTGAACCATTGAGGGTCACACAGTGTAATGGAGTTTTAATCCCCGTTGAGATAGTTAAATTTAAAGAGTTAAATTTAATGAACTAAGGAGTTGGACTTCTTAAATAAGAGTAAGGGAGTAGGATTTCCTAAAATGACATAGGGATGGACATTTTTGGAAACCACTGAATTCGGATTCAGGAAAATTTATTTTGACTTTAAAACGTGCAGAAATGGTTTCTGTGCACATTGGTGAAATCGTTTCATCAATAGGAGTCACGATGAATTTTATATTAATTTCTGAACGAGCGGGCTTTGCTTGTCGGGCCCCAGCTTATGACTAATGGGCCCTAAGGTGTTAGTGGCCTGCATTATAAATAAGTTATTTCAGTACAGAAATTACGCACAACAGGTCATAATTTTTTAGAGCAAAAATCGAAAACCCTAGTCTCTCTAAAAGAAAATTTCGGCCGACCCCTCCCCCTCTGCCCGAGAAAATTCCGGTCTGTGATTTTGAATCGCAGTAAGGAATAACGAATCAAATTCGTGTATTCTCTTCGCAGAAAACTTCTGATAGATTTTCTAGTGCAATCTATCAGAGGGATTAAACCTCTGTTCGTGGACCTGATTGAAGGCGTTCATCGGTTCCAGGGAGAGACAACAAGAGCAGAATTGTTCTGTTGGTGTCCATTAATCTCGTTGCGAGATTTGAGGTAAAATTTATTTAACTGTTATTTAAATTTTACACACACAATAATTCAATCGTTGTATGGTTGATACCCACACCATGGAATCGTTCCATGAGAAAATTTTTAAACTTCCGCTGCACCGGGTATCAATCGTAATTGGTCTGGGAACTAGCCAGTTTTCCAACAGTGGTATCAGAGCCAGGTTGCTCAGATCAATCGATTGAATTAATCAATTGTACAAAATTTTTGAGTCTCGGTTTATGAAACAAAATAAATATTTTTAATAAAAAAAAATTTTTTTTTTCCGGGGGCGAAACCCGGGCAGTGATTGGATCGCTGCCCGGAGGGGGCAGCGATGGTCGCTGCCCCCAGGGGCGGCGCACGGCGCCACCCAAAGGGGGCGCACGGCGCCGCCCAGGGCGGCGACCGTCGCCGCCCAGGGCGGCGCACGGCGCTGCCCAGGGCAGCGCTGTGCGCTGCGCAGGGCAGCGCTCGGCGCCGCCCAAGGGCGGCGCTCGGCGCCGCCCAGCGGCGGCGCCAGGCGCCGCCAGGGCAGCAAGCGTTGCTGCCCTAAGGGGGCAGCCGGGCTGCCCCGGCCCGCGCCCGGGTGCGGGCCAACCCGGGAGTGTCCCGGGTGGCCCGCGGGAAAAATTAATATTTTATTAAAAATTAATTTTAATATGTTAAAATTTTATTTTTGGTCCGGTCAAAAATTGTTTTTGATTGGTTCACGAGATTTCGGATCGAATTGTTCGAGTCCGTAAATTTTAAAATTGATTTTGGATAAATTTGAATTTTTGGAAAATTTTAATATTTTATCCGTAAATTGAATTTTGAAATCAATTATTTTGGTACAATTGATGATAAGATATGATCTTATGATATATTAGATAAAATATGATTTTATTTGTAAAATTGGATTTTATAGATAAAATATGATTTTATTTGATATGGAGATAAAATATGATTTTATATGTGAAATGTGATTTTATATATAAAATATGATTTTATCTTGTTTAAATTTGAATTGCCACAGCATGTTATCCAATAAATTAATTTTGAATTAAATGTTATTGGATAAGGATGATCGATTGCCATGACCAATTTTGTAGGTGTATGTTAGGAATTTACATTTTGTCTTTATTGTTGTTGGTTTTATTAATGGGCCTGGTTTATGGCCCGATATGAATGTCATATGTAATAAAAGTGGGCTTGGTTTATAGCCCGTTCCCACCCCTAAAAATGTATCCCCTACTTGTCATTGTTATTTATTGTAAATACATTAGATTTAGTGGGAGATCAAGATTTGAAGATGGTGGGCCCAGCAGACAATGAAGACTGAAGAAATGTAAATTGGAAGCATATGTAATAGGATTGCATTTGCATACTGCATATTACCTAGGATTGGACTAAGACCCGTGATTGGCAACCACGGGTCAATTAGAAATGGAATCGATCATCCTATATAATATTTGATATTATGATTGTATCCATGTTTAGACATAAATTGCGTGAATCCGGCAATGCATGCAATAAATTAAATATGATGAGACAAATATTTTATAAATAAAATCCCTCATTTTAAATATGATTTAAAATTTATATCAAGATAAATAAAGGAAATTTAAATATTGTTTAAATGTTCCTACCTTCCATCAACGGTCAATGTATGTGATGCTACCCGCGGATACGGTCCGGCTCATATTATTGGGGGGGCCCGTCCGTCGGAAAGCTGTACATTGGATCGACAAATGTTGTAAGTTGGGTGGAACTCCCATGGGATCGGCTCATATTATTGGGGGATCCACATGGCGACCGTCCATCACAACTTAATATTGATGGGTCATCTTGACATGTCACTTTAAACGGCGTCATATTATTGGGCCCTTATTGGACATGAGGTAAATACATGGGGGTTGCTTTGGAAGCAATTGGGCTCTACCTTTTGAGAATTATGGTTGGCTGATATTATTCGGGACCATAAGTTTGTCAATTGGACTCCATGTTCTCACTAAGGAAAAAGTTTCCCGTTTTCACTAGAGGGTGGTGAAATCGTTAAAATAGTGGGAGTGAGATTCATAAAATTAAATTCGCCTATTTTATGTCTTAGTAAATTGTTAAACAATCATTGATATATGTCTGTTTTCCTTTTCAGTATTTCATACAATGAATTCGCGAAATCCTTTATTCTCGATCCTCGAACAAAACAAGCTGACTGGCGCCAACTATACGGAATGGTTCCGGAAGTTGAAGATTGTCTTAACTTCGGAGAAAATGCTCTACGTGTTAGAGAAAGCACCTCCGAAGGAAGCACCAGCTGACATAAGTCCGGAGGAATTGGCCAAACTTGATGCATGGTGTGACCATGACATCAAGACCAAATGCTATATGCAAGCCTCGATGTCTGATGAACTCCAGAGGCGATTTGAGGACACGGTGAATGCTGCTGACATTCACGCGCAACTCAAGGAACTTTTTGGGGCTCAGTCGAGGGCTGAAAGGTTCTCTACTGTTAAGGAGTTGATGACGTGCCGCATGCGTGAAGGGACTTCGGTCCGTGATCATGGGGTACGAGTGATTTGGCTCATACAGAAGTTAGCGACCCTTGATTTGGTGTTGGAGCATGAACTCAATGTGGACTTGCTGCTTCTATCTCTTCCTTCTTCATTTGATGGATTCGTGATAAATTTTAATATGAACAAGATAGAGGCCACCCTTGAAGAGATGGTCAATATGCTCGTTACATATGAATCCACACTTAAGAAGGATAAGCCAGCTTTCTTGGTGGGCTCCTCATCTTCTGCTAAGAAGGGGCCAAGTATGAAGGGCAAGAAACGTTCTGCCCCACCCAAGAAAGTGGAACCCGAGAAGAAGCAAAAGACAAAGGCTTCAAACAATGGAAAATCCAAGGATGTTTGCCATTACTGCAAGAAGCCGGGACATTGGAAGCGCAACTGCAAGGAGTATCTTGAGCAGTTAGGAACTGCAAAGGGTATGTTCTATATTGAAATAAACATGTCACTTAATACAACTTCTTGGGTATTGGATACCGGATGTGGATCTCACATTTGCAATGATTTGCAGGTGATGACAAGAAGTCGCAGGCTTAGAATGGGTGAGACCCAGCTGAGGCTCGGGAATGGTTCCAGAGTTGAAGCTACAGCCATTGGAGATGTTTGTTTGATTTTGCAGAATGGTTTTAAATTATTGTTGAGAGATGTTTTATTTGTGCCAGATTTAATTAAAAACATTATTTCTATTTCTATGCTTGATAGAGATGGTTATTCTTGTAATTTTGTGAATGGGATTTGCAATATTTACAAGAATGAATGTTTAATTGGAAATGGACAACTTGAAAACGATCTATACAATTTAAAACTAAAAGACGTTCCAGTGAATTGTATTGACAAACCGGCTACAACAAACAAAAGGAAGATCGATAGTCAAAACCCGGCAAACCTTTGGCACGCTAGGCTAGGTCATATTTCCTCAAGGAGGATGAACAAGCTAGTGGGAGAGGGCATGTTTGATATGTCTGATATTAACTCTCTACCTACTTGTGAATCCTGCCTAAAAGGAAAAATGACTAAATCTCCTTTTAAGGGGAAACCTGAGCGTAGTCAGAATCTGTTGGATTTGATCCATACAGATGTTTGTGGTCCATTTAGAGTAGGGACTCAACATGGCCACACCTACTTCATTACCTTTACTGATGATTATTCAAGGTATGGGTATTTATATTTAATGAAATATAAGTCTGAAGCATTTGAAAAGTTCAAAGAATTCAGGGCTGAAGTAGAAAACAAGCTAGGTAAAAGTATTAAAGCACTTCGATCGGATCGAGGTGGAGAATACTTGAGTACCGAGTTTTTGGACTATCTGAAAGAGAATGGGATTCTCTCTCAGTGGACTCCTCCTATGACACCACAGCTTAATGGTGTATCGGAGCGTCGTAATCGAACTTTGTTGGACATGGTTCGATCCATGATGAGCTTCACTGAGCTTCCACCTTCGTTTTGGGGCTATGCGCTTGAAACGGCGGTATTGTTGTTGAACAACGTCCACACTAAAGCAGTGGACAAAACACCATACGAGTTATGGAATGGCAAAGCTCCTAAGTATTCGTACTTGAGGATTTGGGGATGTCCTGCTTACGTGAAGCGGACAGTGGGAGATAAGTTGGATAGTCGATCCAGCTTATGTTATTTTGTGGGGTATCCGAAGAATTCAATCGGATATTATTTCTATTATCCTGCTGAAACAAAGGTGTTTGTTTCACGGAATGCCACCTTCTTGGAGAAGGAGTTCTTATTGGATAAGAAAGGCGAGATGATGGAACTCGAAGAAGTTCGAGAAGAACCCGAAATACAAAATAACGATCCCACACCTCAGGAACCATTGCTGGACACGCCTGCACCTAGAAGATCCGAGAGGACTTCTAGACCTCCAGTTCGATATGGTCTTCTTCTTGAAGAGGGTCAAGATGAACCCGACATTGGATGTGATCCAAGAAGCTTCAAGGAAGCAATTTCTGATGCGGATTCGAATTTATGGCTTGAAGCTATGCAGTCAGAATTGGATTCGATGCATACTAACCAAGTCTGGTCTTTAGTGGATCCTCCGATGGAATTGTTCCAATAGGGTGTAAATGGATCTACAAAAGAAAGCTTGGGCCTGATGGTAAGATATTGACTTACAAGGCGCGATTGGTGGCGAAAGGTTATACTCAAAGGCAAGGAGTTGACTATGATGAAACCTTTTCACCAGTCGCAATGTTCAAGTCCATAAGAATCCTAATTGCCATAGCTGCATGGTATGACTATGAGATATGGCAAATGGATGTGAAGACTGCTTTTCTTAATGGAGACATTAAGGAAGAAATCTATATGAAGCAGCCTGAGGGGTTCACATCCATGGGAAGCGAGCATAAGGTATGCAAGCTTCAGAGATCAATTTATGGTCTAAAACAAGCATCAAGAAGTTGGAACCAGAAATTTGATGAAACAATTAAAGATTTTGGTTTCATCAAGAACCGGAGGAACCTTGCGTGTACAAGAAAGTAGTTAAGGATGCTGTGACATTCTTAGTACTTTATGTTGATGACATCCTACTCATTGGGAATGATGTAGGGATGTTGCAGTCAACGAAGATATGGTTATCAGGTAGATTTTCGATGAAGGATTTGGGTGAGGCATCCTACATTCTAGGGATTCAGATCTATAGAGATAGATCTAAGAGAATGATAGGACTCACTCAATCAACCTACATCGATACCATATTGAAACGGTTTTCAATGGATGGGTCCAAGAGAGGACATCTACCCATGTGTCATGGAGTTTCTCTATCCAAGTCTATGTGTCCCAAGACTGATGCAGAGATAGAGAATATGACACATGTACCATATGCGTCAGCTATAGGTAGTATCATGTATGGGATGATATCTACCAGACCGGATGTAGCATTTGCTCTGAGTGTCACGAGCAGATATCAGTCTAATCCTGGTCAAATGCATTGGAAAGCCGTGAAGGACATTCTTAAGTACTTGCGAAGGACTAAGAATATGTTCATGGTTTATGGAGGACGAGAACTCAAACTGGAAGGCTATACCGACTCTAGCTTCCAAAGTGATGTGGATGACTCGAAGTCTACCTCTGGATTTGTGTTCATGCTCAATGGCGGTGCTGTCTCTTGGAAGAGTTCCAAGCAGGACACCACAGCGGATTCCACCACTGAGGCTGAATACATTGCAGCATCAGCTGCTGCTAAAGAGGCCGTTTGGATGAGGAATTTCGTCCAAGAGTTGGGCGTCATTCCTGAATTTGTTGGTCCAGTCCCGGTGTACTGCGACAACACGGGTGCCGTTGCTCAAGCAAAGGAACCAAGGTCTCATCAAAGATCCAAACACGTACTGAGGAAATACCACATAATCCGGGAGATTGTGGAAAGAGGAGACATCAGTGTCGAACGAGTGGCCTCTGCAGACAATATCGCTGATCCACTTACTAAGCCTTTGCCAGGACCATTGTTTGACAAACATCGCGAAGCAATGGGTCTACGTAGTATGACTAGTTGGCTATAGGGCAAGTGGGAGATTGTAAGAGTGGGTGCCCAGTGAGCCAACTGTGTGGCTATGGGCTTTGTTGACTCTTTGTATAAACAATCTTTTGTTTAATATTATTTACACTTTTATGGCAATGACTTTATATTACTTCATATTGTTATATTGTGATATACTATTGTTGTTTTGATAAAGACCTTGAATATACTATAGTGTATGTAAGATGTGGTAGAACATGGAGATGTCTATCATGAAATACATCTTATAGTCACTGTATGTTCTAAAACCGTTCCTAGTCGATTGAGCCGTCCGATAATAAGGATAAGGATCGCTCGAGTTTGAGACTAGCATTTGCGATGCGGAGTACCACGTTTCATTGGTAGGGAACATGGAGATGTTCGAAGCATGCAAATGGATATTCATAGGATGAATAGTCGAACTACCCTATCCGGACTTTCCAAGTGGTTATCACTTATCGAGTGGATAAAGTCCGCGGTTTTGGTTGTACACCATTAGTCCTTACGACTTGAAACATCATGGAGACTCTATATGCTAGTACTGTGCTTTGACTCGTTTACCGACTCTGAGGGGGTCATCAGGTGTCGAGATTGGGTACAGTTACGACATATAGGAGTCAATGCATTGTTGTCAAGGATTCACCACATACTTGCGAGTGTGGATATCCTATGCGATCTGAGGAGATATTAGTGTGATAAATCTCTGGCCAGAGTAATTGATGTGATTTAAGAAATGGTTTCTTAGTAGCACATGCGATGTCACTAATTTGATCTTCAAGATGTATTGCATAGTTATCGAATCTTGAGCGACTCTCGATATACCAATGGTTGTTGATTCGATCGGGATATATGGATGAAGGGACCGTACTGTACGCTAACCAAAATCTACTGGTTCTTGTAGGCACTATCAGTGATACCTAGGGAATCATGGGGCGATGTTGCTAGGCGCTTTACCATGATTCGTTGGGCAAGTCGGAAAGTGTTGTTCCGAGTCACAAGGAGTTGTGAGCCCACGGCTAGCTGTATCCCTGAACCATTGAGGGTCACACAGTGTAATGGAGTTTTAATCCCCGTTGAGATAGTTAAATTTAAAGAGTTAAATTTAATGAACTAAGGAGTTGGACTTCTTAAATAAGAGTAAGGGAGTAGGATTTCCTAAAATGACATAGGGATGGACATTTTTGGAAACCACTGAATTCGGATTCAGGAAAATTTATTTTGACTTTAAAACGTGCAGAAATGGTTTCTGTGCACATTGGTGAAATCGTTTCATCAATAGGAGTCACGATGAATTTTATATTAATTTCTGAACGAGCGGGCTTTGCTTGTCGGGCCCCAGCTTATGACTAATGGGCCCTAAGGTGTTAGTGGCCTGCATTATAAATAAGTTATTTCAGTACAGAAATTACGCACAACAGGTCATAATTTTTGAGAGCAAAAATCGAAAACCCTAGTCTCTCTAAAAGAAAATTTCGGCCGACCCCTCCCCCTCTGCCCGAGAAAATTCCGGTCTGTGATTTTGAATCGCAGTAAGGAATAACGAATCAAATTCGTGTATTCTCTTCGCAGAAAACTTCTGATAGATTTTCTAGTGCAATCTATCAGAGGGATTAAACCTCTGTTCGTGGACCTGATTGAAGGCGTTCATCGGTTCCAGGGAGAGACAACAAGAGCAGAATTGTTCTGTTGGTGTCCATTAATCTCGTTGCGAGATTTGAGGTAAAATTTATTTAACTGTTATTTAAATTTTACACACACAATAATTCAATCGTTGTATGGTTGATACCCACACCATGGAATCGTTCCATGAGAAAATTTTTAAACTTCCGCTGCACCGGGTATCAATCGTAATTGGTCTGGGAACTAGCCAGTTTTCCAACACTTGGGAAGTCAAATCAGACATGAGACATAAATTTCCTGAGCTATTTCACTGATGTGAGTTCTTATTCAATATTTATGTTATTTCTTTATCTTATATGCGTACAGATTGCATGCGATTTTGAGGGCGAAATCATGTCTTAGAGTGGGAGAATTATAAGGCCCGAGATTATTTAATTCAATACGAGAATATTTAATTTGAGAATTTTGGAGTTTTGATTTAAATTCTAATATTCTTAAATTATTTAGGATTGAAATTGAATTAAAAAGAAGTTTCAAGGGCTAGATTGCAAATAGTGAAGATTTTGAGGGCCAAAGTGAAATTTTTAGAAATTGAGTGGGACACTTGGCTTGCTATGAATATGAACGTGTACATGTATGTTTTTCTATCAGATTTTAGAATTCTCAGCCCAAGACAACTGAGAACATCATCTTCTACCTTGGCATTTTGTCTTCAAATTTATATATCTCAAGATCCGTTCATTCGATTTTAATTTCGGGCATAGTTCTGCAATCCTCTCTTAAAGAGTTTCAATTTGGTGTAAGTGTTATTATGTTTACAGCATATTTTGAAATTGAGATGAGGAAGAACTCAGAATTTTATTTTATATTTGTGTTCTTGAGATTAAAAGCTTTGTTATATCGAAACCGGATCGAAGAACAGACAACAGTTTTATTTGATATGAAATTACAGCATGTATTTTGAAATTTATAGTTGTTGGTATGATGATATATGATGATATTTTGCTGGTATATCATGTATATGAAGTTGTTTTGGATGTTAGATTGGTTAGAATTCAGTTTTGGTTACCGATTTCGTACCGTTACGCCGCCAGTTCAAGAATTTGATAGAGTTTGAATCCTTGTGATTGAGCTGTGAATGAAGTGAGTTCTTGCTGATGTTATTAGTTATTTTTGCTGTGTTTTCAGAATTAAAAACAGGGGATATCTAACTCGAGACTTCAGCTTTGAACCGGGATTGAATTGGCTAAGGTTTGTGACTTCTACCTTGAAGATTGACAAGAGTTGTGAGCAGATTTTGATAGCCTTTGTTGTGATGCATCTTGTGAAGAGTTTAAGAGTTTGAAACCAAGATAATAAAGGTATAAGAAATCATCAAAGTTGAAGGGATTGAACACTCATGATAGATCTACTTGAGTGCCCTTAAACCACATACTTATGTGTTTAAATGCTTCTTGCATTGATATGGATTGAATGAAATCTTGATGTTGATTCTTTACTAGATGAGCTTGTTTAATTATTGTTGGCTTAGATTTATGTTTATATAGATTTGTTGCATTCATATTGAGCCAACAACCCTTTGAGATTTTGAATGGCAGACTCGCCAGAAGAAATACAGATGTTTGGACATATATCGAGGAGCTTAGGAGATAGATCGACTCCTACTATTAGAATCTTGATATAGTGGGCCAAAGTTTGGGAAAAGAGCTCTACGCCACCCGAAAGAGAGAGTAGGTGGGAGGTTTGTTGTGTTCTTCTTCCCCGGGATTCCAAGAACCGATATAGAACTTGATAGAAGTTTTTTAAATCATGCATTGCATTAGATTAGTTTAAATGTTGATTAAGATGTTCATATGGCTATTTCTTAAATTGCTATGTTATGCATGATTATGTTGTTTTATACTGGGATTTTATTCTCACTGGAGATATCCGGATATTGCTTTGTTTGTAAGTGTGCATGGCAATAGGTGGGGCTGGTATGAATTAGGGACGCCCGTGAAAGAATAAGATCAAGATAGATGTGGTGACTTCGAGTTAGAAGTGCAGAAGTTGTTATCAAGACCTTTATGTATATTCTCTATAGAAGTGTTTGTATGAGTTGTATGAACTTAGCAACTTTAGTTGTGTGTTTTGAACAACAAGAATCTTGTTGATTTACTAGCATGTCATATTATAACAACTTGTAATGTTTGGATCCTTGAACACCTTATGATATTGCATTTTTTCTTCTAGATTTTGAGGTATGGAAGTTGATATACTTGTTATAGAATGTTTGAGGTTCAAAGCAGGGGCAAAACCTTCATTTTTCAGTTTGACATGGAGGAGACTCGACGCGCCTGACCCAAGGCGCTCCCGTGCCTAAGCCTCGCACCATGGTGCCCATGGTGCGAGACAAGGGCGCGCCCGCGCCTCCCTTAAAATTTTTTTTTTGATTGCTTCTTACCTTGTTGCCCTGACTTGAATTAACATAGATTATATGTTATCAATTGAGATTAGCACCCGAGGTCCCCACACTAGGTTTGATGTATCCCTTGGCAATCAAGTCTTCCAACTGCTCTTTCAATTCCTTCAGTTCAACAGGAGCCATACGGCAAGGGGATTTAGAAATCGGTTGCATGCCTGATGTCAATTCGATGCTGAATTCGATTTCACGAATAGGCGGTAATCCAGGAATCTCCCCTGGAAATTCTTCAGCAAATTCTTTAACCATTGGTATCTCAATCAAATCAGGGCTAGACTTCAAGACATAAATAGCATAGATCAAGAATCATTCGGCTCCTTTTTGTAACAACCGAATCATAGACAAAACAGATATCAAAGGAATTCTGGATCGAGAACCCTTACCAAAGAATTTACACTCCTTTGACATCTCTGGTCTGAATCTGACCACCTTTTGAAAACAATCGACTGTGGCCATGTAGCGACCCGACCCGGATCCACTACCTAATCAGAGTTTAGAGCATAAATAAACATGCATTTAAAATAAATCACTGCGGAAGACTTAAATAAAACCAGACCGACAGAATACAACCGGTTAAACAAATTCGATTATACAACCCAATCGAAACAAATAAGCATAAGGGCAAAAACCTACAACTAATCCTGCTGTCTCCAAGGTCACTGGCCACTCCAAGATCCTAGTGCTCAACCCTTCACCTACACCTGCCCCGTCGAATGGGGTGTCCAGACATACAGAAAATACTGGACGTGAGCGAATACGCTCAATACGAAAGCAATGATATATAAAATATATGCATCACATAAATGTATTTAAAACCAGGGTAAAACAATATACTCAGGTGCTCTAGGAATATACAGGGCAGTGTCGGATAGCTAGTCCGCGGTGCCGCTCCTATATTCCCCTATCAACTATAGTGTCTACTCCACCATCGTGGTCGCTCTTAGTGATAGCAAAACCAGGGGCTGAGTGTCCCCAGACACGAATCCACAGGAAGTAACGCCTCACTGATGGAAACTATCATGACTCACATCATACCAGATGCAGTCCACCATAAAAACATGCATGTGCTAAAGCAGTAAAACATACAAAACACGTAGCACATACTCATGCAACACATATAATATATATCATGCTGGCCATCTCAGGCAGTACTTACGTACCTTTCTACAGGCAGTTCCTAGCAGTCCCACTCTAGGTTCTCAAGGCTATCATCAGCTCTATAATGCAAATACCCATCCATCATTTATTAAGCTCTAAAATCCTTAGTTAAGCTATTGCATACTCCTAAATAATTTAAGGATACCATAGCTATACCTGCGTCCGTCGTCAGCTCGCTGATGGCGACTGCCTCAAAACTTAGTCATAGCTCCGCTACGATGCCGGAATCGCTCCGCTACTTCCGGGTTCCCAATAGGACGCCTAGAATTTCATAGATCTGAGTTAGAAGGCTAAAGAATCAGAGATAAAAGAGGAGAGGGGCGAGTTGAAAATGAAATCTCGGCCCCCTATTTATAGGCAAAGTTCGGAGCCTCCAAACTCGACTTCGGAGCCTTCGAACTCGACATTGGAGACTCCGATCCGATTCGGATCCTCCATTCCTGACTTCGGAGCCTCCGACCCTGTTCGGATCCTCCGAAGTCCCATCACTGACGTCACCAATGACGTATTATCTCAGGACAACTGGCTGGCAACTGTTCGGACCATCCGATCGGTCTTCGGATCGTCCGAACTCCTCGGAGCCTCCGATACTTGATTCCGATCACATTCGGAGCGTCCGAACCTCCCAAACCTTACCCCCAATTTTTTAGTGTCCTGGATCCATTTCTCGACTCCGTTACTCCATTTGGAATTTTCTTAATCATGTTTTACTGAATCTCAACATGATCCTATGATTAATTACTCATTAATCGTTAATTCTGGATACGGGTCACTACATTCTCCCCCCCTTAAAAGATTTCATCCTCGAAATCTAGGGTAGAACCTCGAGAACGTACTAGAGACACATGCTTGAGTGTCTGGTCGAAATAGCTTCCGACACACTCAGATTCTTTTCGAATTTCCTGCAAGCTCCATTAATACGGTTCGCATTAGTATTCTGCCAACTGAATACTACCACGCTTCTTGTCGACAGTTGAAATTCCTGGCACTAATGTATCACAACACTTATATATTTTCCATTCTGACCACGATCTCACTCACGAAGGATGCAAACACCCGCTCGATCGAGATCATCGTCCCAAAGAAAAATCTTAGACTGACGAAGACCAAGTCATAACCTGACTGGTTTGTGACATTCATCGAATCACTAACTGCATCTAACCACCTAATGGTTTTAAAAGCTCTCGGTGCACAACACCTCTAGTCAGGCAACACCAATCCCAACACTGCTCTTAAAAATAAACTCAAGAATCTTTCCCTAAGAGAATCCTAGTGACACGAAGCTATAATCCAACGTAACTGCTTAACACGATTCCCAGACTAGTTATCCTTCCCATGCTCCCCTGAAGCAAACAAGCTTCCCAAGCAATACTGGGAACTCAAGCCATCAAGTCTAGTACTAATCACAGTTCACGTTTCTTGATATAGCACAACGTTGTGTCCCGATGATTACTATCATCACTAGTCAACATGACGTTACGTCATCCATTAACCATTGGTTCGCAAACTCATATGAAGATGCCGCAATGGCAATCATCGCATCAAGACTAAGGCAAGCTCCCACCAAAATGCTCTACCGGGACATTACACAGTACACAGGCATATGGAAACGCTTCCTATCCTGTCTCGAAACTCGACAGCCATTGCACTTGGTATAACTCACCTCGGAGTCTCTGATGACACCATCATCTCTAGCTACCTATCACGCATCCGACCATTGTCCATTGCTAAAACGCAATATCCTTGACAGTAGACTGGACGGATATGACATGCTGAAAACTTGTGACACAACCTGCTAGATCTTGAGAACTAGATCCTAGATAATGTGACCTATCATGATCAGACAACTGATGTTCCCTTGCTAATGTCCATTAGCTTTTCTAATACTCTTTGGATTCAACACAACGGTTCGACACAAGAACACTACGTCGAAATGTTCGGTTGACACACTTGATATCATTTTTAATCACTACAACAAAAATGGTCATCGACAACAGTTGAAAGACAACGCTTTTTACAAAAAGCGTTGTTAAAAAAAGAAACACAACGCTTTTATGAGAAAGCGTTGTCTTTATTTTTTAAAATTTGTAAAAGACAACATTTTTTCGTCATCCACAACGCTTTTTAAAAAACGTTGTAGATGAGCGTTTTTTTTATGTACAACAACGCTTTTTGTAGATAATTTTTTTTAATTTTAAATAATAATAATATAATAAAAGTTAAAATACATCTATTATATTACCCTTACCCTTACCCTTACCCTTCACGTCTGACCAAAAAAACCCAAAATCCCCAAACGCTTAATCGCGATTTCTCCCTTTCTTTTTGCTCTCTTTCGATTACAATTTGACAAAACCTTAATCGCGATTTCTTCCTCTTCATTCTGCTTTTTCATCATTCGTAGATTTTTGCTGCTCTTGTAGTTGACGAGGTTCGTCGATTTTTCTCCTTCTTCTTGTACTTGGCGACTCCGGCGACAAGGGATTGGCGGTAAGGTTGGTCGCTTGTGCCTACCCACGGACCGCGCACTTGTTTAAGAAGACAAATGGGTGTTTTGAGGTAAAAATTATTCAGAGTGGAGATAAATCCATTTGTGATTTTTTCTGTTCCTTGCTTCGCAATGTTTTTTATTTTTGTCTTCTGCAATTCGTGCTTTTACCTCTTCTGGGAAACCAGCTTCTCCTTATCTTCTCACCAGAGGTCTTCATGGAAGTGCTTTTTTTTAGATTTTATCGAGTCAGAAAAAGGGCAGAAATCTCTCGCATCTAGTTCTTCGATGAGTTAACTTACTTTTGTATGTCAGTTTGAACGTAATGTACAGTGATTAATGAGCATAATGTTATTACAATGCTTTATTGGGTAATATCAACTAGTTTACTTGTTCATCGTCTAGTTACCATGACTTAAAGGTGATGCCATCACTTTTATTGGATTTCCTTTTTTTCCCTGCTATTTAGCTTAGACCTGGCTTCTGGTATATCTTGAAACTTTCTTAATTCAACTTAATGCAGTGAAATTTAAATGCAGCTGCGGCTTCAGATGTAACTTCTCAAGTTGCTGAGAATGATGTCCTAAAAGCCTTGTCCCAGATAATTGATCCAGATTTTGGAACTGACATAGTTTCTTGTGGATTTGTGAAAGACCTTAGTGTCAGCAAGGAATCTGGAGAGGTGTCTCAAGATATTGGATCATTTAGTTTCTTAATTTATGTACGCAGTTCAATGTTCTCACACAACATTTACAATTGGCGCGCAGGTCTCTTTTCGGTTAGAGCTCACAACGCCAGCATGTCCAGTAAATGACATGGTAAATAAATCACGAGTCTTAGATTTGTTATGTGTATCAAGTTGCATAAACCTTTGTGTTTTTGGGTAAATTTTCTCAGCAACTACAACATATTTCATTACTCGAGTGATATAGAAAAGGCTGAAAGGAGTTTTTATTTGATGGCGTAATATGATTTATTTGTGTTAACAGTTTTATGTAATTTTCTGATGACAAATTGTTTTCTTTTATTCTATCTGCATGGACTCTATCAATCCGGAAAAAAGTTTCAATTATTTTCCTACTGTTTTAATTTTCAAATGGAAAATCTTGCACGAAGTCATTTATTAAATAATAAAGTTAATTCTTGCTTACAAAATGAATATCACAGATACAGTAATAAATAATCTGAAATTAACTTCACGACAATTTTCTCCAAGGTAATGAGTAGATAATATCAGTCCCATATTGGAAATAAATTGAAATGATGGATCTTCGTTTATCGTAATGCTGAAAGATAATTACAAATAGATTGGGAAACCAGTGTTGATCCATGATAGGGCAAATGTGTGAGCCAATCATTTGGATGTTATGAGACAGTGAAGTATTTTCTCAGTAAGATTGACGGAAACAGTTAGATAGTATTTTGGGCATTTGTAATTAGGGGTGCAAACGAACCGAATCGAGCCGAATAGTGGTAAAATTTTAAGGTTCGAATTCGGCTTGATAAGAGTATATTCGAGTTCGAGCTCGATTCGAAGTTCGATAATTTCAAATATTTTGGCTCGAGTTCGGCTCGAAATGAAGTTCGAGTTCAAGTTCGGTTCGAAATATTCGAACCTATTCGTGAACTATTCGGATATTATAGTTCGAAAGCTCGAAATGTATATATATTATTATATAATTATATTATATTAATTAAATATTAAGGCTCGCGAACTATCGAACACGGCTCGAGCTCGGCTCGAAAAAATGTTCGAATTCGGCTCGAGTTCGATAAGCTAGAATACGAATCAAATATTTATCGAGCGGGCTCGTAAAGCTCACGAACAGGTTCGGTTCGTTTGCACCCCTATTTGTAATATTCATGCACATTAATGCTTTTGGTATGGTATTAAATCACTATCATTGTTTTTTATTTTCTCCGCCCATGGAAAGCTCTATCAACAAGCCACCAAAGGGTACTATTAATTAATTATTATAAATTCTATATATATATATGCTTAATTATTTTTTATGTTTAAATTTATTGAGTAGTATATAATTTATATTAATTTTGATATAATGTATTTGGTGGAAGAACAATGCAGGACTTGATAGAAAGGTACATCAAATGCAACCATACTGAGTTCACCTACTTTTATTTATATTGACAAAAGAACATGGTTATTTATCTCTACAGAGAAACTCCTAAACATTTACTGAAACCTCAGAATGGTGAGAATGGAGTGTTGCTTCTTAATAGTCTTATCACAGCCGAATCTTTTGGTAAGCCACATATATATGGAGATGTATATATATTCATCATTGGTTCCTTCATTATATTTCATTCTCCTAATCTTGGTTGGTGTTTTTTTGTTGTAGATGTTGCTTCAATGCTATTAAAACACTATCCAAGGCTGGGGGTTACATCAGATGGCCATGGAAACTACCCTCTCCGACTTTTGGCTCACAAGCCTTCGGCTTTCCGCAATGGAACTAAGTTTACATTCTGGGAACATTGCATTTATTACTGTATGTTTATGTTCCACATAAGTACGTGCAAGAGTACAATGGTCTTGAATCTGGTCTAGTGAAGGAAATTATTATTATTATTATTATTTTCTTCTGTAGGTGTCAAAGTTTACTCAACATGGGACAATCATCAGTTTCTCATTATGAAATCCTTGCAGAAACCCAAGCATTGAGAGATGATAGCAGAATTGAGATTCATGAATCAGATGGTGAAGACAATGTTAATGGGAAAGCACATGGAGTACCGAATCTGGGTACGATCGATGCATCTCTCCGCCACTAATGCTATTTGTTCAGGTGTCATTCTTTTGATCAGACAGGAACTTAGATCAACTTTGCTAACCATTTTTTGAGTACTTTTGAAGTTTTAAGGTTGTTTCACAAATTGGGGAGGGGAATAACGGAGTTTTTGAAGCTGGCTAGGATAAACATCAGCGCTTTAGTTCCAAGTGGGTAGACTTGTACCTGTTCATGTTTCTTTGTTTATTCATGATATTGATGGGATGCCTTAGATTTTCATTTCTTTGTTTCATATGTTTATTCATGTATTTTTGTATTTTATCTTGATGCATGGAAACTGGAAAGGCGCTGTAATTTGAAATTTTAATGTGTATTATACTATCATTAACGTGTTGCATACTTGAAAACATGGCGCATGGCTTTCCTTTGCAGGAACTATTGTCTAGGCACAAGTCAACATTTACTGAATTTCTTGCTAAAATTTATGACTGGGTAAGTGATGTACTCAGTGAACTGCACGTCGTCAATAAGCATACTGAATAAAGTAAAGTCTTCATTATGTGTTAGATTTTGCTTGTGACTACGATAATATAGAAATCATCCTCTTTCTGAAATGGCCATAGAAAATTCTAAATTTTTCTAGTAGAGATCTATAATTCAGTAATTCACATGTGTTACCATCAAAAGTTACTGTATTATGGCTCTGCAAATTAATCAATTTTGTTTCCCTTGTGTGCTCCACTTTTTAATCTGCTAGATATGTCTTTCTGTAGTTCTTTGTAGAGTATAATAGTAAGCTGCTTGAATCTTCCAACTATATCACTAGAAGTTAAGCAATCAAGGTATTGCATGATCATTCTTTATTTTATGTTACATAGTTTTGTACTGCTCTGATATGCACACGTCCTGCTAACATCCATTCCTTAAAGGACAAAAATAGAACAATAGTTAATTTTGCGGACTCATGATGTTTGCCTGTGTCTTCCTGTTGAACTGTGATCTTTGTGATGTCATTTTCAGCTGCTGGGAGATATCTTGCTAGATCGTTCAAATTCTGTTGTGATTCCACAACTTCAAGTTTTAAGTATGTTTTGTGTGTTTTCATATTTCATGTAAAAGTTTATATATGAAATTTATAAATCTTAATCGCTGTAATATTATATTAAAGTTAGTTCAAAACGAAAAGAATATTATGCTATTATTTAATCCAGAGATGATTAATGTTAGGAATTTTAATTAAGTAATGAGATTTTAGGAATTTAAAGTGCCTAAATACTTGAAATTATACATGCATTTAATAAATTAAATTAAACGTTTATGATATGGTTTATAATCAAAAGGTTCCAGATGACCTATTAGAAGAAGCCAAGGCAGCAACCAAAGCTACACTTGAGGAAATGGATGACTAGGTGTCTTAAAATAGGTTTTCTTGTACTGGGCCATGAAAAATCTTCATACACTTGAATTTGGAACCTGTGAGCATTGTACCTATTCCACATGGTTGTATTTTGAGTCATAGGAATTATTTAAGCTCGGGTTCAAATTTATGTTCTTGGACATTTCAAGGATTATTTTCACCTCGTTTATTCAGTAATTGTTATATTCTAATGCTCCAACTGTTTGTGGTTGATCTGATGTTGTAGGTTGTGGCAGGATTTCGAGAGCAGAGTTTATTTGATTAACCAGCTCGATAAAAGAACACGCCTAGTAAATTGTGTGTTTTTTGCTATAATCTTTGATTTTTTAATGCCATTTTTTTCATAGGATCGCTAGATCTTACATTTGTTTATATTTTCCAGCACTATAAAGTGACGGGACTATGGGACTTATCCTCAATAAGAAACTCCGGTACTTCGATGTATCAGAGGACATCGAACCTAAAGATATTCGGCCCATGGGAAATTATGCTATATCCATATTGTGGCCCGATGGATTCAGCCAAGTATCGTATCCAAGAGTTTATGCACTGACAACTGCTAGTATTTGGATAGTAAACATGTTTGCTGGAATGTCAAGAGTTTTAAGTTGATTTCATCATTGTCTGATAAAGAATATATTTTTAAATTCTGATTCTGATTTTTTGTTTACTGTTTTTCGATTTCACCAAACAGGTGCGTGTTGAAATGATGCATGCTTTCAGCTGCTTTAGAAGGTTTCCGTCTTCGACCGTCGCCTAGGCTAGGTAAGTTACTGGTTTACTTTTCCAATTAATGATTTGAAGTCGTGGATGCATTTCTGGACATATCATGATCTATTGTTGTAAATTTGTACTTAACAATTAGTTGGTTTCATAATTTGTATTGATAATTTTATTTCCTTTTTGTTTTTCCATTGAAAAATACATATAAGGAGTTTATGGGTTCGTTTTGGGGGTATTATGGACCCACCTTATTCATAATAATCACTGGATCATTGGTCAGCATGAGTGTCTTGTAGTTTCCAACCAATAATTCGAGGAAAGTACATTGAGAACGACTGTACAGTATTCATAATTTGGGTTTCCGCGTGCACTCTAGTTCCTCCTATGAACAATTCTGCATATTCACAATTTGTCCATTGATTGACATTTTCACAGCATCGTAATGTCATTGCTGATAATGTTTGATATGCTTCCACTATGTTGTCATTTATAAATTTATGGTTATTTCATTCCACCTAATGCCTTTTCTTGAACCTGAATATATTCGAAGAATCTCAAAGGAATCTTCCTCAATTTCATTTGGTGGAAACTAAATGCACTCGTTTACTCGTTATCTGTGGCTTTTTTTAATGTTTTAACTGTAGATTCATGTTAGCATATTCTCTTCAGTTATTTTTTATGTGCTTATATGCAGCTCTGTTCTATCATTTGTTTTCTCCATAAATGCGCATAGTATGTTGTTTGCCACTCATCTTTGATTTTTCTACCTTCTCAATTATTTCAAATTTCGTTTTCCCCTGCTGTGTTATATTTAATCTGTGTTATCTAATGTCGTATTTCAGAAGTCTGGTTCTTACTGGTGGCGGAGATCGTCGCTGACTGTGATGGGCATTCCCTTGGGCATCATCAACAGTTCCTTCTATAGTCACTTGTTTCGTATTCATTCAGAGAGACTGAATTGTTAGGATTGGCACACGGTCCACATGTTATGGCACAAATATTACCAAGATTTTCAGTATGAAATGTGTTTTAGTGAGATTTGGGTACATATCTTGTACTTTTTATGAGAATATTCCGCCCCACAGCTTTGCACTTTCATATATTTTAATGATGTTATTTATATAGACATTTAAATTTGCAAAAAAATCGAAAACAACGTTTTTAACGATAAAGTTTTTTCACCCAAATTAACAACGAAGCACAACGCTTTTTTTAAGCCATCTCTAGAAAGCACAACGCTTTTTTACACTTAAAAAGTGTTGTCCTAGCGTAGATCTACAACGCTTTTTAAGCATTGTAATTTCTAGAAACAACAACGTTTTTTCAGCGTTGTCTTTTACAACGCTTTTAAGCGTTGTCTTTTCCGAATACCATAACGCTTTTAAAGCGTTGTCTTTTTCGAATACCACAACGCTTTCAAAGCGTTGTCTTTTTTAAATACCACAACGCTTTTTCCCCATTTTCTTTGACCGCGGTCTTTTACAACACTGCCTACGACAATGCTTTTTTTGGGACAACAACAACGGGGAAAATGCGTTGTGGTTTGCCTTTTTTCTTGTAGTGAATGGACAACTCGCACACGAAGCAGAAATCTGGATCCCTTCCGTTACTCGACCCGAGTATGCGATTACTATCACTAAGAAATTGCTTGAATCAGTATCAACTTTTCCTTGCGATAAAGCACTTTAATGGAAATTACCAATTTCCTTGCTCGTCTATACTATCAAGTCAACACCTAACACTACAACAAATATATTAATTAACAACACCAAAAAAACAACGGTTTTATATCTAAACTGTTGTCTTTTACTTTTTAACAACGGTTTTTACAAAAACCGTTGTTGTTGGCCATATTTTTTTTAAAAACAACAATGGTTTTCTCAAAACCGTTGTCTTATATATGTCAAAGACAACGGTTTTAATTAACCGTTGTCTATGAGCGGGTTTTTTATGGCCTACGACAACGGTTTTAATTAACCGTTGTCAATGTGCGTGCTTTTGGAGGTCTAAGACAACATATTTTGTAATTCGTTGTCGTTGTTATTTATTTATTATTATTTTTTTTTGAAAGGATTTTTTATTTATTTTTATTTTTTTATATTTTGTAATTCGTTGTCGTTGTTATTTATTTAATTTTTTTTTTTTTGAAAGGATTTTTTATTTATTTTTATTTTTTTAAAAAAATATATACAATACATAATAGCCTATACTACACGCTTTGAGGCTAAAGTGAAGAAACGAGAGAAACCCAATCCCTAGCCGAATTCGTCGCCCCCTTCAATCCCTAGTCAAACCCGTTCACCTCCGGCGCCGATTGATCGCCGTAAAATGGTCGTCCGACCTCGTTGCTGCTAGCCCAAGCCTTAGCAATGCCAATCATGACTTCAATCGCGAGTTTACAACTTGGAATGGAACTGCACTGTCGCGACTATCACTGTGTAAGTTTTGTTGATTTCTTCTCTTGATTCGTTCTCTTGCTTCGTGGTATTTTAGTAGATGTTGAGGTCTAGATTTATTGTTTGGGTTTTCGGTGAATGTCGAGAAAAGGTGTAAAAATCGAAGACTCTGATTTTTGTTTTTTTTTTTCAAGTTCCTTCTTGAGCTCATCGTTTTCTTCGAATTTCTGCTTTGATTTCCCTTTTATTTACCTTAATTTTTCAAGCCCTAGAGAGATTTCCACACCACCAGCCAACCGCGACAGTATGATTTATATTTTTGTCTTTTTATTCTTCTCGAAGGATCAACAAATCATGAAGTACGCGATACGATAGAGTTCTTCAAGCTTAACGTTATTTGTGCTACAGATTTAATGATTTTTTTTTTATAATACATTACAGAAGTTGAGTGTGCTTCTTTCGACATTGAGCTCAGGATCTGTAAAGATTGGACGATTGGTGGCTAGAGTTGCACTGCAGAGTGATGACATTGAGCTTTTCACCATTAATGATCCATTTATTACCACCGATTACATGGTATTGTCTTTTTTTTTTGGAAAAATTTCAATATCTCAGTTTATTGTGGCTTTATAATGGCGATTGAGTCTGTAAAATGGTTGGATCTGTGGTATAAGTGGATATGGCATTTATGTGATTCATTGATTTATATGACAACTAGATCTAGGATATCTGTTTAAAGAGTTGGTATGCTCGATTGAAATGGTTATTTGGCGATATATTTAATTTCATGTTATCCCTTTCTGTAAAATTTGGTTCAAAAAATAATCCTTTAGCTCTGTGACTTGAGATGTTCGATGGAGTTATAAATGTTGTCATTCTTTTTGTTTAATTTACTATCATAGCACAACAATATGAAACCATTTCACTATGTGCAAAAGAATTCTAAATTCCAAGTTTCTGATAACTAACATAAAGAAATGAAATTTTCGAATCTAAATATTTGAATTGCAGCGTTGAAGAAGCTTGCTCTTTTAAATAAGGAATTGTGTTGTTTTGAACTGGGCATATCGGCAATCTGAGAAAGTTCTTTCTCGGGATCGCCTTCATCTTACATTTTAGGAATTTCGGAGAATCTGGAGCTGAATCATGCGTTATTCATCTTAATTGTGATTCTAGGGTATCCATCTTTTTTGTCTCCAGCTTTTCGTTTTTTTGTCGATCTTACTTCTGCTTTCTCGAATCTTTTGTTCGTGGTTCAATGGCTAAGTGACGTTTTTTCAGTTGAATAATGATGATATCAGTTGAGTTATTGCCTGTAGATTTGGTGAATAAGTCGAGAAGGAATGGAGTGATGAAATTGAATTGTCCGATGTGAGAACGTCCTTTTGGTTCTTGGAGTCTCATTGTATATATGTATAGTATTCCTTCTTGATTTCATTTTATGGTTTTTACTGTTTAAGCTTTATTTGGTGATATCTATATCTCATGCGTGCTTAAATAACACGAGGACTTTAGAAAACAATACAAAGAGAAGCATCCCTATAACAAATCTACTGCCACTGTAAGTGATTTCTATGTATTCTGATTTAGTAGTAATGACTGATTGTCTTCTGAGTAGTGAGTAATTATGAGACTCAATGCTTTGATTAGGTTTGGAAGGCTGGTGGTGACAAGGGGAAATTGATGTCTGATGCAGTATGGGTTTACTTCAAAATCAGATTATTCAATTCTCCACGAGGACAGAGATATATCTACTGATTGTATCCATTTATTCTAAAATGATTAATTATTGTTCCAGGACAAAGCTCCTTTTATTGCGAAGGCTGAGAAACGGAAGACCGAGTACGAGAAGACAGGTATGCAACAAAAGAATGTGATTATCGAAACAAAACCTTTTACATGAATTGCTGATTACATTTTTATTAAAATCGAATTCATTCAAAATGATTTGATAGAACGAATGAGCGGTGATAAAGAATAGAGTGAAAAATTTAAATCTGAAGTTAATGATGAAAATGACGATGAAGATGGCGTGTTTCATTGCTTGCCCCAGTGGATTCCTAATGCACCATAACAAAGTTTTGTATACTTTATGTGGACTTGGCTTCCGTCAATTGGTTGATATATCCTTGTATAAGTATTGCAATCATTATGCTGACTTTAGACCCATAGATTTTCCCATGATCGGGTGGTACCTCTGCTTGTTCCGCCCAGATTTGGTCAAGTGTTTCTTGTCTCTTACGGTGCCGTTTCGATCGAGGCATCCCAAGATGAAGCCATTTGAGGGCATGCAAGCTTTCTTTGGTGAATAATATTATATGTGCAGATTCCAGGTTTGGTTTTTATGACTTGAGCTTTACTGTCACTTGCCATTTTTAATATATTTGCTATTTTTTTCAAGGAAATATCTTTAATTTCGATAATTACGATTATTCACAGATTATATCCTAATATATATATTTTTTATTAAAACAAAAGTCATATCCTAATACTTGTGCAACTAGTTTTATGTATTATATACAGTGACAAAAATTTATAAATTATTATCAAAGTTAGGATCAGTATCTGATTCCCGTAATTTACGAATTCTTGCGATTGTTGGAATGGAAAGCAACAGATGTGGTTGAATATAGGATGATTAATTGATCGAAATTTTTATAGTATTTTGATTAATATATATATATATATATATATATATATATATATATATTGATCGAAATATTTTATATATATACTAATTTAATCATTAAACAAATATTCAAGTAGGGTACAACATAACAGTTAACATTAACTAATAAACCGCTTCAACACCATGGTGCTCTATATCTATCTTCTTATTATTTTGAAATTAAGAACTTGAAAACTACATGTATATTATCTGTCTTTTTCTCTTGAAACTGAGTCATGAATTTTATTTTGTAACTGACAGCAAAGATGGGGCTGTCATTTGTCCTGACCAAGGAGGATGTTCAGAATCTGAAGTAAGCTTTCTATTTCGACATTCCCGTGTCAACTTGATTTCGTGTGTTTAGTCTGAACTTTTCTGACAAGACTTTTATATATTTATCTGGTGTTCAGTTAATTTATCAAATTGAGGATTTGGCCTTTGTTTTGATTTGTTTAGTATCATTTTCTTTCTGGAGTTTAGGTACAGATTAACTATTTATAATTTGCATGGTAAATTAATTAAAGTAGCATAACTCAAAGATTTGAGTAACAGATGTTGCATTCCAAAATGCTACTTTAGTATAATTGATTAAGTTTAGTCACATGTATACTGAAAAGTAAAATTGTGTAGTTGTAAATTTAATCTAATAAAATTTAAAACTTATTAGCTGTTTGTGATGAATGTGGAGATGTTTGGGATTTGAGCTCCTCTCTAGCTCCATTTATATTGTCGTGAATTTATTTACACACAATTTTCAAAGTTTAATTCCCCATTATTCATTTATGTCTTAAGCCTGGTGCATTTCAAGGAAAGGTCCTCTGTTTTCTGCCATGTTCGATCCTTTGGGTACCGTTGTAGTTACCGTTCTTTCTTTTGTTGTTTTGCACAAAGAGTTTGCTTCTCCTTAATGGGAATTTTTTTACTTCAATAATCTGTCTTTTTTTATACATTAATTTTTTTAAATTTTGTTCCAGTATATTAACTTTTCTTGTTTAATTAAAGTATCTGAACATAAGAAAACACAGGATTGGATATTAGTTTTTAGATTTCATTTTCATTAATTTTGAAGTACTAGTGAGTTTACTTGCGTGATGAGCATCAAGAAATGCAACAGTTATGAAATGACATTGATGTTGCGACCATTTAGGGTATGGGAGGTGAAACTTACGTGGTTGATACAAATTTCAGATAAAAATTCATGTGGAGGACCTTATGTTCAGGGTGGATGATGTTAGAAACTGCTGTGTTTTGTGTTCTTCAAATCTGCTTAGATCTGGAAACATGTATACTCAATGTTACTATATATGCGTCAATTGGCATTCCAAATGGCAGACCATAAAATTAGCTTGATGGGAATTTTTAGAAATTTTAATGCTCGATCTGCACCGACTTAATTTACTTCTTGTGTTTTTGTAGAAGAAGATAAGAATGATGTGAAAGAAAATGTTGATGTTATACTGTTGTTGATACTCTTCAAAACATTACAATTTATATGGTAAACATAGTTGTCTTTAATTTATTTATATGCTGGTGTTCTTTAAGTACTATTTTGCTAGGGAGATGTCACGCGGTCTTTGTTGCTTAGTTAGATTCTTTGTTTATCTTCTAAGATGGTTCAGTCATATGCGGATTGTTTGGATAACTGTATTGGAAATTTACAATCAAGTCGATCATCCCAGCATATTTGTTTTATGGATTTGAATTCCAGAATTTTGACATCTTTTCTGCTACTTGAATTCGTCAACTTGTGCAGATAGTCGTGATGCAGAGGATAATGTTGGATGTTATTCTGGAAGGAGTGTTCCAAGTTAATTTATATAGGTTAGTTCATAACTCGATCTATTGGAAAGTTCCGAGTTAATTTATATAGATTAGTTCATAACTCGATCTATATATTTTCTAGTGTAGATTGATTTAGAATTTAGACTAAGAATATTGATTTGTAATATTGAAAAATTGTATATTAAATTTTATTTTAGAAATTTAAAATTATTTTTCATTTGTAATGTTGAGGACAACAAATAATAACTGTTGTGAAAATCAAATTAAGACAACGGTTTAAAATTGTTGTAAAAAACAACATACGGCAACGGTTTTAAAATGTGGTTGAATAATAAGCAAACACCTACATAAGACATCGGTTTTAAAATGTGGTTGAATAATGTCTACGACAACGGATATAAACTGTAACACCCGGTATTTTAAATACGTAAATCCGCATGCATAATTAGGGTATTTAATTATTTAAATTTGTGATTTATGGGTTAAATAATTATGTGAATTATTTGTGCATGATTTAATTTATTTTTAAGCATTTAACCCATAATTAATGATTTTTATGATTTTTAGTATTTTAATTATTTTATCACGTAGACGGGACCGTGGACGGACGATATGACAACTTTCTAGCCAATTTATTCCATGAGCATTTTTAGAGCCCAAAAATATTATTTTGAGTTTTATTGCCTCAAAATTTTTAGTATTTAATTTTATATAATTTTAGGAGTCCATTTTTATCCAAATTTAGTCATTTTAATGACTTTTAATTATTTTTAAAATTCCCTAAACTTGTAATTTCGGGATTTTTATATTTTTAACTTAAGTTATCAGATTTTAACTTTTATTTGGAGTTTTAAAATTCTATATTTTATATTAAAAACTTTTAATTATCCTAAAACCTATTTTAATTAAATTAAAAACTCTAACCTAATCTACCCAAAACCCCACGTTCATCAGCCGCCTCACCCCATCTCCATCATCTCCCTCGTCGATCCAGCAGCCGAGGGAGGACCCCATAGCCGATTTTCTTCAAAGTTTCAAGGTTTTTCGTCGTCCCGTCGTCTCGGAATCGTCCCACGCTCGTTTTTCTCTTCAAACTTCGGTGCTAGGCATGTTTTTATTCTACTTTTTCGTACAATATCAGTGAATATTATGTGTGCGTGGTGTATGCGTGATTTGTTCTTGAAAATGTTCAGAAATTTATTTGAGTTTGTTCTTGGTGCTCGATTTGATGTATTCTCCATTCATGCTCACGCTTCTTCATTCCATGGCACGTCTAGCTGCTGGCCGAGGGTCTATAGGGGGTGTTGGTGTGGCCTGGACTCGAATGGCTCGAGTGGTTCGAGCCAAACGAGCCCAGGAGAGACTTAAAGGCGGACTGCACCTCTATGTGCGCAGACTAGGGTTTCGGGTTTGAGGCTTCGAGTTGGGTCCTGTGGGGTGCATGGGCCGGGGTCAGGGACCAGGTTCAATCCGCCCAGACGTGGGCTACGTCTGGGCGGCGGCGCTCCGGCCAGGGGCGGCTGGAGCAGGCTGGCAGCAGCCACGGAGTGGCTGCTGCTCACGGCCGCAGCCGAGAAGGGATAGGGCGATGGGTCCTAGGGTTTTCAGTTGGGTCCGGGTCGGGTCAGTGGTTCGGGTCAGGTCAGTAGGGTAGTGGGTCGGGTTAAGTTGGTCCGGGTCCGGGTTGGTGGGCCGGGCTCGAGTCTTTTTATTTTTAATGTATTTTATGAATTAATTGGTTTTTGGGCCAATTAATTAGAAATAAAATTATTTGGACTCCCAAATAATTTTATTTGGGCTTTTAAAATTTTAATTAAGTTAGTCCATTAATTTTATGGGCTTTTGAGCCCATGAAAGTTATTGGGTCAGTCTTTGGGCTTTTGGGCCCATTGGGCCAGTTTAAGTTGTTTTTGGGCCTAGAATGTTTTATGGGCTTTAAATTATTTTAATTGGGCTTAGAACAATTTTATTGGGCTTAAGTATGTGATTGGGCCAGATTTAAGTAATTGGGCTTGAGTGTTAGGGCCAGTAGTCCAGTACGATCCATGAGAAATTTGCATGTGTCCTGAATATATATTTAATTATTTTTATGCATTTAAGTTATTTTAATATTTATATGTTAGTAATAAATTAAATTAAATATATATGAAGGACACACATTTTATTCAAGTACATGCATTCATGAAATAATATTTTATGCATGATTTAATGTTTAAGGTTGAGCAAGAAAATATTTTATGTTGGAAGTTGAAGTAGTGTGACAATTTAAGGGGGATTCGTCCCCATATGATTGAAGGGCAGTTTACTGCCAATTTAAGAGGTGATTCGTTACCGGCCACGTACGTTGGTTTCCACGCTGATCAGTATTTAATGTATGATTTAAGGTTACACTATGGATACAACCATGCTATGTTAGAAAATTAATTTGCTCAACAATTGTTATGTATTATGTTATTTAAGTTTATTTAAGTTAAGTTATGTTATGTAATTTTTAAGCATGCTCATTCATGTATATGTATGTATTAGTATTTAATTGTTTTAAATTATTTTCAAACCCTTGTTATGTTAGCATGTTGGGCCTCTAGGCTCACTACACTGGTATGGTGCAGGTGAGGACGTTGAGGATGATGTTGTACCCACCGGAGGCGAGGATGTATGAGCAGACATGCAGTGACCCCGTGACCGTGATAGATGTCTGAGTCACGTGCATGTTTATTTTTGTCAGCATGCTACATTTTATATTATTTTTCAGTGGTTGGGAATTTTGAATATTTTATGGAATATGGTTAGTGCATGAAAATTTTAATCATTTTATTTATGCAGTACTTTTAATTAAACATTTGACTCAGATATTTATTTTATTTTAAAGAATGCATTTTTACTTAAGTATTTAGTTGTTTATTTATTTATTTATTTATTTTAAAACTTTTTATTCTGTGCGTATATGTATGGGCATATATGTACATATTTTATTTAGTAAGTATAAAAAAAAAAATTTCGCATATTTATTTATTAATTATAGAGTTAGGGTCGTTTCAGTTGGTATCAGAGCACGGTCCTTGGAGGGGTCATTACTGCTATGCGAGCTCAGAAATCCACGCTACCGGTCTGTAAGTTTTAAGTGTTTATAGCATGATTTAATTTTTAGAATTTAAGTTAGCATTAATTTGAAACAACTTAGTTATGCATGGCGATTTACGTAAATAAATATGTGGTGGTGCAGAATGCCTCCGAGACCAGTTAACAGACGTGGGGGACCTCCACCTCCACCTCCGCAGAACCCTATTGCAGCATTGGAGCAGGCCAATGCAAATATGATGGCGGGGATTACTGCTTTGTTAGAGCAGCAGGCTACTCGTCCCAGGTTGTCCCACGAGGAGGACGTTGCTGAGAGGTTCCAGAAGAAAGGACCCAAGGAGTTTGTGGGTACCACCGATCCTTTGGTGGCGGAGGGATGGATTCGCTCTCTGGAGTCCATCTTTTCTTATATGGGGATCACAGACACCGACAGGGTGAACTGTGCGACGTACATGCTGAGGGGTGATGCAGCGCTCTGGTGGGAGGGTGCAGTCAGAGGAGTCGACCTTCCTACACTGACATGGGCAGAGTTTAGGCGTATCTTCTACGCCAAGTACTTTACTGAGGATGTGCGCAGTCGCATGATCCGTGAGTTTATGAGTCTCCGACAGGGGGACAAGGCCGTGGTTGAGTATGTAAGGCTGTTCGAGAGGGGCTGTCACTTTGTGCCCTTGATTGCTGATAGTCCGCAGGAGAAGTTGAGACAGTTTGTGGAGGGCCTGAAGGCTGATATCAGGCATGATGTTCGTATGGCAGACGTCCTTACTTATGATTCTGCAGTCAGTAGAGCCTTGCGTTCCGAGGAGGGTCGGAGAGAGATTCAGAGAGAGCAGCAAGGGAAGAGGCAGTTTCAGGCTGGGTACCAGCGACCATCTTCGCAGCCTCCTGCGAAGAAGCAGTATACAGGGCCGGCTAAGGGCCCGAATCAGCAGCAGAGGCCGCAGCAGCAGAGGGGCGGGGCCCCTAATGCCATAGCTTATCCTACCTGCCCGAAGTGCCAGAAGATGCATTCGGGACCTTGTCTATTGGGAGCAGGAGTTTGCTACCACTGTAGGGAGCCAGGGCATCAGATAGCTAACTGCCCCAGGAAGAAGAACACCGCTGGTAGGGTGTTTGTGATGCAGGCTGAGGAGGTAGATCCAGACACCTCCTTGATCACCGGTATACCTTATCCCTAGCATTTTAATAATTTTCCTTTGGTTAAAAAAAATTTAGTCTTTAATGTGGAATTCTTGTTATTTGGGTTATTTAACTGCATGTTAGAATAGAAAGCATGTTTTACTTGTGATTAGAATTAAGAATTTGTAGTGACTCGTTGGGGAAAAATTTAGTAGTGGTATGAAACTGTTGGGAATTTTCTGCGTGCAGGGAGAATTCTAGTTGGAGGCAACTCCACGTTTGCGTTGCTAGATTCAGGGGCTACGCATTCGTTTATCTCCCTGGAGTTTATCCGACGGGTAGGCATCACACCTGAGAGTAGTGACAGTGGGTATGATGTTACTATGCCGTCAGGGCAGATTATTTCTACCTCGAAGGTTATTCGAGGACTGGAGTTAGAGCTGCAGGGACACTCCATTCGAGCAGATGTAGTAGTTTTGCCTTTGAGTGGTTTTGATCTTATTTTGGGTATGGACTGGTTGACAGTCAATGGAGCTTCGATTGATTTTCGTCGGAGATCAGTGTCAGTGAGACCTACAGTAGGCGACCCATTCACTTTTCATGCATCTCAGAGCAGTGATATTCCTCAGGTGATATCTTATATTCAGGCGAGGAAGTTGTTGAGACGGGGTTGCCAGGGGTTTCTAGCGAGTATTGTCACGACTTCAGAGCCATCTAGCAGATCATTATCAGAGATAGAGGTGGTTCGTGACTTTTCGGATGTCTTTCCAGAGGATGTTGCCGGAATTCCACCAGTGAGAGAGGTGGAGTTCAGCATCGACTTAATGCCAGACACCGTGCCTATCTCTAAGGCACCGTACAGGCTCGCTCCTACCGAGATGAAAGAGTTGAAGGAGCAGATTCAGGAGTTGTTAGAGAAAGGCTTTGTTCGTCCTAGCTTTTCTCCGTGGGGAGCTCCGGTGTTATTTGTGAAGAAGAAGGATGGCAGTATGAGACTGTGCATCGATTACCGAGAGCTCAACAGGGTCACAGTGAAGAACAAGTATCCACTGCCGAGGATAGAGGATTTATTTGACCAGTTGCAGGGAGCTTCAGTGTTCTCCAAGATCGATCTGCGATCTGGGTATCATCAGTTGCGGGTCAGAGATGCAGATGTGTCCAAGACTGCTTTCAGGACACGATATGGGCATTACGAGTTCTTAGTAATGCCATTTGGGATGACCAATGCTCCAGCGATTTTCATGGATCTCATGAACCGAGTCTTTCAGCCGTATTTAGATCAGTTCATCATAGTATTTATTGATGATATTTTGATCTATTCTAGGAGCATCGAGGAGCATAGACAGCATCTTCAGACGGCCTTGCAGATTTTGAGGGAGCATCGATTGTATGCCAAGTTCAGCAAGTGCGAGTTTTGGCTTGAGCAGGTGGCATTTCTTGGCCACATTATTTCAAGGGATGGGATTGCAGTTGATCAGTCTAAGGTTGAGGCAGTGCAGAATTGGGGTATTCCGAAGAATGCTTCAGAGATTCGCAGTTTCTTGGGTTTGGCAGGATATTATAGGAAGTTCATCAAGGGTTTTTCCTCTATTGCAGTACCCTTGACTTCCTTGACCAAGAAGAACGCGAAGTTTATCTGGAGTTCAGACTGTCAGAGGAGCTTCGATCAGCTGAAGGAAGCACTCACTACTGCACCAGTGTTAGCGATGACAGTACCACACGAGGAGTTAGTGGTGTACACCGACGCGTCTAAACTAGGTTTAGGCGCAGTGCTTATGCAGTGTGGTAAGGTTATTGCGTATGCGTTGAGGCAGCTGAAGATTCATGAGCAGAACTACCCGACGCATGACTTGGAGTTGGCAGCAGTGGTCTTCGCTTTGAAAATCTGGAGGCACTATCTGTATGGCGAGAAGTGCAAGATTTTCACAGACCACAAGAGTCTCAAGTACTTCTTCACACAGAAGGAGTTGAACATGAGACAGCGCAGATGGTTGGAGTTGGTGAAGGACTATGATTGTGACATTAGCTACCATCCGGGTAAAGCTAATGTAGTGGCAGATGCTTTGAGTCGGAAGTCGTCAGTGGTATCATGTTTGACCATACAGTTACCACTACAGAGCGAGATTCAGAGTTTTGGCTTGGAGTGTTATCCGAGTGGCCATGCACCGAGCTTGTCAGTGTTGACGGTGCAGCCAGTTCTGCGAGATCGGATTAGGGAGGGACAGTCCACTGATGAGGAGTTGCAGCGATGGAGACAGAGAGATGAGGCTAGAGGTAATCTCTTGTATACAGTGGAGGATGGTATCGTTCAGTACCGTGGGAGGATGTGGGTACCGAACGTCGATCAGTTGAGAGCTGAGATTTTAGAAAAGGCTCACACATCTCCGTACTCCATTCACCCCGGAAGTACGAAGATGTACAAAGATTTGCAGCTATTGTATTGGTGGCCCGGGATGAAGAGTGACATCGGGAGAGTGGTGTCAGAGTGCTTGACTTGTCAGCAAGTCAAGGCAGAGCATCAGCGTCCAGCAGGACTTCTTAGACCTCTTCCCATTCCGGAATGGAAATGGGAGAATATTACGATGGACTTTGTGGTTGGCTTACCGAGGAGTGCCAGAGGTTGCACAGCGATTTGGGTGATTGTGGATAGACTCACCAAGTCAGCTCATTTCTTGCCGGTGAGGATTACTTATACTTTGACACAGTATGCAGAGCTTTACATCAGAGAGATTGTTAGACTGCATGGCATACCAGTGTCTATTGTGTCAGATAGAGATCCGAGATTCACATCTGCGTTTTGGAAGAGTCTGCACACAGCTTTGGGGACGAGGCTTTTGTTCAGTATAGCATTTCATCCCCAGACAGATGGTCAGTGTGAGAGGGTGATCCAGGTTCTCGAGGATCTTCTGAGAGCTTGTGTCATTGATTTTCGGGGCTCTTGGGAGACTAGACTGCCATTAGTGGAGTTTACCTATAACAACAGTTTTCAGTCGTCTATAGGTATGGCTCCTTATGCAGCATTGTATGGGAGGAGATGTAGATCTCCTGTGCATTGGGATGAGGTTGGTGAGCGGATTTTACTGGGTCCTGAGATTGTGCAGCAGACAGCTGACATTGTGACTCAGATTCGAGATCGGATGAGGACTTCTCAGAGTCGTCAGAAGAGTTATGCAGATGCCAGACGATGAGATTTGGAGTTCGCTGTAGGTGATCACGTATTCCTGAAGGTGTCACCTATGAAGGGAGTAGTGCGTTTTGGCCGGAGAGGCAAGCTTAATCCGAGGTATATAGGGCCATTCGAGATCCTGGAGAGAGTTGGCACGTTGGCCTACCGTTTAGCTTTACCACCAGGGCTAGCGGCAGTGCACAACGTTTTCCATGTATCCATGCTTCGAAGATATGTCTCTAACCCGTCGCATGTGTTGGATTTCGAGCCCTTGCAGTTGCCACCAGATCTAGTGTATGAGGAGAGTCCAGTGCGGATCTTGGCTAGGGAGGAGCGGAGGCTTAGGACGCGGGTCATACCGATGGTCAGAGTCCAGTGGCTGAATCACTCAGAGGAGGAAGCTACTTGGGAGACCGAGGCAGACATGAGGACTCGCTACCCGGAGTTGTTCGGGTAAGTACTTTAAATTTCGAGGACGAAATTCAATTTAAAGGGGGGAGAATTGTAACACCCGGTATTTTAAATACGTAAATCCGCATGCATAATTAGGGTATTTAATTATTTAAATTTGTGATTTATGGGTTAAATAATTATGTGAATTATTTGTGCATGATTTAATTTATTTTTAAGCATTTAACCCATAATTAATGATTTTTATGATTTTTAGTATTTTAATTATTTTATCGCGTAGACGGGACCGTGGACGGACGAGATGACAACTTTCTAGCCAATTTATTCCATGAGCATTTTTAGAGCCCAAAAATATTATTTTGAGTTTTATTGCCTCAAAAGTTTTAGTATTTAATTTTATATAATTTTAGGAGTCCATTTTTATCCAAATTTAGTCATTTTAATGACTTTTAATTATTTTTAAAATTCCCTAAACTTGTAATTTCGGGATTTTTATATTTTTAACTTAAGTTATCAGATTTTAACTTTTATTTGGAGTTTTAAAATTCTATATTTTATATTAAAAACTTTTAATTATCCTAAAACCTATTTTAATTAAATTAAAAACTCTAACCTAATCTACCCAAAACCCCACGTTCATCAGCCGCCTCACCCCATCTCCATCATCTTCCTCGTCGATCCAGCAGCCGAGGGAGGACCCCATAGCCGATTTTCTTCAAAGTTTCAAGGTTTTTCGTCGTCCCGTCGTCTCGGAATCGTCCCACGCTCGTTTTTCTCTTCAAACTTCGGTGCTAGGCATGTTTTTATTCTACTTTTTCGTACAATATCAGTGAATATTATGTGTGCGTGGTGTATGCGTGATTTGTTCTTGAAAATGTTCAGAAATTTATTTGAGTTTGTTCTTGGTGCTCGATTTGATGTATTCTCCATTCATGCTCACGCTTCTTCATTCCATGGCACGTCTAGCTGCTGGCCGAGGGTCTAGAGGGGGTGTTGGTGTGGCCTGGACTCGAATGGCTCGAGTGGTTCGAGCCAAACGAGCCCAGGAGAGACTTAAAGGCGGACTGCACCTCTATGTGCGCAGACTAGGGTTTCGGGTTTGAGGCTTCGAGTTGGGTCCTGTGGGGTGCATGGGCCGGGGTCAGGGACCAGGTTCAATCCGCCCAGACATGGGCTACGTCTGGGCGGCGGCGCTCCGGCCAGGGGCAGCTGGAGCAGGCTGGCAGCAGCCACGGAGTGGCTGCTGCTCACGGCCGCAGCCGAGAAGGGATAGGGCGACGGGTCCTAGGGTTTTCAGTTGGGTCCGGGTCGGGTCAGTGGTCCGAGTCGGGTCAGTAGGGTAGTGGGTCGGGTTAAGTTGGTCCGGGTCCGGGTTGGTGGGCCGGGCTCGAGTCTTTTTATTTTTAATGTATTTTATGAATTAATTGGTTTTTGGGCCAATTAATTAGAAATAAAATTATTTGGACTCCCAAATAATTTTATTTGGGCTTTTAAAATTTTAATTAAGTTAGTCCATTAATTTTATGGGCTTTTGAGCCCATGAAAGTTATTGGGTCAGTCTTTGGGCTTTTGGGCCCATTGGGCCAGTTTAAGTTGTTTTTGGGCCTAGAATGTTTTATGGGCTTTAAATTATTTTAATTGGGCTTAGAACAATTTTATTGGGCTTAAGTATGTGATTGGGCCAGATTTAAGTAATTGGGCTTGAGTGTTAGGGCCAGTAGTCCAGCACGATCCATGAGAAATTTGCATGTGTCCTGAATATATATTTAATTATTTTTATGCATTTAAGTTATTTTAATATTTATATGTTAGTAATAAATTAAATTAAATATATATGAAGGACACACATTTTATTCAAGTACATGCATTCATGAAATAATATTTTATGCATGATTTAATGTTTAAGGTTGAGCAAGAAAATATTTTATGTTGGAAGTTGAAGTAGTGTGACAATTTAAGGGGGATTCGTCCCCATATGATTGAAGGGCAGTTTACTGCCAATTTAAGAGGTGATTCGTCACCGGCCACGTACGTTGGTTTCCACGCTGATCAGTATTTAATGTATGATTTAAGGTTATACTATGGATACAACCATGCTATGTTAGAAAATTAATTTGCTCAACAATTGTTATGTATTATGTTATTTAAGTTTATTTAAGTTAAGTTATGTTATGTAATTTTTAAGCATGCTCATTCATGTATATGTATGTATTAGTATTTAATTGTTTTAAATTATTTTCAAACCCTTGTTATGTTAGCATGTTGGGCCTCTAGGCTCACTACACTGGTATGGTGCAGGTGAGGACGTTGAGGATGATGTTGTACCCACCGGAGGCGAGGATGTATGAGGAGACATGCAGTGACCCCGTGACCGTGATAGATGTCTGAGTCACGTGCATGTTTATTTTTGTCAGCATGCTACATTTTATATTATTTTTCAGTGGTTGGGAATTTTGAATATTTTATGGAATATGGTTAGTGCATGAAAATTTTAATCATTTTATTTATGCAGTACTTTTAATTAAACATTTGACTCAGATATTTATTTTATTTTAAAGAATGCATTTTTACTTAAGTATTTAGTTGTTTATTTATTTATTTATTTATTTTAAAACTTTTTATTCTGTGCGTATATGTATGGGCATATATGTACATATTTTATTTAGTAAGTATAAAAAAAAAAATTTCCGCATATTTATTTATTAATTATAGAGTTAGGGTCGTTTCAGTTGGTATCAGAGCACGGTCCTTGGAGGGGTCATTACTGCTATGCGAGCTCAGAAATCCACGCTACCGGTCTGTAAGTTTTAAGTGTTTATAGCATGATTTAATTTTTAGAATTTAAGTTAGCATTAATTTGAAACAACTTAGTTATGCATGGCGATTTACGTAAATAAATATGTGGTGGTGCAGAATGCCTCCGAGACCAGTTAACAGACGTGGGGGACCTCCACCTCCACCTCCGCAGAACCCTATTGCAGCATTGGAGCAGGCCAATGCAAATATGATGGCGGGGATTACTGCTCTGTTAGAGCAGCAGGCTACTCGTCCCAGGTTGTCCCACGAGGAGGACGTTGCTGAGAGGTTCCAGAAGAAGGGACCCAAGGAGTTTTTGGGGACCACCGATCCTTTGGTGGCGGAGGGATGGATTCGCTCTCTGGAGTCCATCTTTGCTTATATGGGGATCACAGACACCGACAGGGTGAACTGTGCGACGTACATGCTGAGGGGTGATGCAGCGCTCTGGTGGGAGGGTGCAGTCAGAGGAGTCGACCTTCCTACACTGACATGGGCAGAGTTTAGGCGTATCTTCTACGCCAAGTACTTTACTGAGGATGTTCGCAGTCGCATGATCCGTGAGTTTATGAGTCTCCGTCAGGGGGACAAGGCCGTGGTTGAGTATGTGAGGCTGTTCGAGAGGGGCTGTCACTTTGTGCCCTTGATTGCTGATAGTCCGCAGGAGAAGTTGAGACAGTTTGTGGAGGGCCTGAAGGCTGATATCAGGCATGATGTTCGTATGGCAGACGTCCTTACTTATGATTCTGCAGTCATTAGAGCCTTGCGTTCCGAGGAGGGTCGGAGAGAGATTCAGAGAGAGCAGCAAGGGAAGAGGCAGTTTCAGGCTGGGTACCAGCGACCATCTTCGCAGCCTCCTGCGAAGAAGCAGTATACAGGGCCGGCTAAGGGCCCGAATCAGCAGCAGAGGCCGCAGCAGCAGAGGGGCGGGGCCCCTAATGCCATAGCTTATCCTACCTGCCCGAAGTGCCAGAAGATGCATTCGGGACCTTGTCTATTGGGAGCAGGAGTTTGCTACCACTGTAGGGAGCCAGGGCATCAGATAGCTAACTGCCCCAGGAAGAAGAACACCGCTGGTAGGGTGTTTGTGATGCAGGCTGAGGAGGTAGATCCAGACACCTTCTTGATCACCGATATACCTTATCCCTAGCATTTTAATAATTTTCCTTTGGTTAAAAAAAATTTAGTCTTTAATGTGGAATTCTTGTTATTTGGGTTATTTAACTGCATGTTAGAATAGAAAGCATGTTTTACTTGTGATTAGAATTAAGAATTTGTAGTGACTCGTTGGGGAAAAATTTAGTAGTGGTATGAAACTGTTGGGAATTTTCTGCGTGCAGGGAGAATTCTAGTTGGAGGCAACTCCACGTTTGCGTTGCTAGATTCAGGGGCTACGCATTCGTTTATCTCCCTGGAGTTTATCCGACGGGTAGGCATCACACCTGAGAGTAGTGACAGTGGGTATGATGTTACTATGCCGTCAGGGCAGATTATTTCTACCTCGAAGGTTATTCGAGGACTGGAGTTAGAGCTGCAGGGACACTCCATTCGAGCAGATGTAGTAGTTTTGCCTTTGAGTGGTTTTGATCTTATTTTGGGTATGGACTGGTTGACAGCCAATGGAGCTTCGATTGGTGTCAGTGAGACCTACAGTAGGCGACCCGTTCACTTTTCATGCATCTCAGAGCAGTGATATTCCTCAGGTGATATCTTATATTCAGGCGAGGAAGTTGTTGAGACGGGGTTGCCAGGGGTTTCTAGCGAGTATTGTCACGACTTCAGAGCCATCTAGCAGATCATTATCAGAGATAGAGGTGGTTCGTGACTTTCCGGATGTCTTTCCAGAGGATGTTGCCGGAATTCCACCAGTGAGAGAGGTGGAGTTCAGCATCGACTTAATGCCAGACACCGTGCCTATCTCTAAGGCACCGTACAGGCTCGCTCCTACCGAGATGAAAGAGTTGAAGGAGCAGATTCAGGAGTTGTTAGAGAAAGGCTTTGTTCGTCCTAGCTTTTCTCCGTGGGGAGCTCCGGTGTTATTTGTGAAGAAGAAGGATGGCAGTATGAGACTGTGCATCGATTACCGAGAGCTCAACAGGGTCACAGTGAAGAACAAGTATCCACTGCCGAGGATAGAGGATTTATTTGACCAGTTGCAGGGAGCTTCAGTGTTCTCCAAGATCGATCTGCGATCTGGGTATCATCAGTTGCGGGTCAGAGATGCAGATGTGTCCAAGACTGCTTTCAGGACACGATATGGGCATTACGAGTTCTTAGTAATGCCATTTGGGATGACCAATGCTCCAGCGATTTTCATGGATCTCATGAACCGAGTCTTTCAGCCGTATTTAGATCAGTTCATCATAGTCTTTATTGATGATATTTTGATCTATTCTAGGAGCATCGAGGAGCATAGACAGCATCTTCAGACGGCCTTGCAGATTTTGAGGGAGCATCGGTTGTATGCCAAGTTCAGCAAGTGCGAGTTTTGGCTTGAGCAGGTGGCATTTCTTGGCCACATTATTTCGAGGGATGGGATTGCAGTTGATCAGTCTAAGGTTGAGGCAGTGCAGAATTGGGGTATTCCGAAGAATGCTTCAGAGATTCGCAGTTTCTTGGGTTTGGCAGGATATTATAGGAAGTTCATCAAGGGTTTTTCCTCTATTGCAGTACCCTTGACTTCCTTGAGCAAGAAGAACGCGAAGTTTATCTGGAGTTCAGACTGTCAGAGGAGCTTCGATCAGCTGAAGGAAGCACTCACTACTGCACCAGTGTTAGCGATGACAGTACCACACGAGGAGTTAGTGGTGTACACCGATGCGTCTAAACTAGGTTTAGGCGCAGTGCTTATGCAGTGTGGTAAGGTTATTGCGTATGCGTCGAGGCAGCTGAAGATTCATGAGCAGAACTACCCGACGCATGACTTGGAGTTGGCAGCAGTGGTCTTCGCTTTGAAAATCTGGAGGCACTATCTGTATGGCGAGAAGTGCAAGATTTTCACAGACCACAAGAGTCTCAAGTACTTCTTCACACAGAAGGAGTTGAACATGAGACAGCGCAGATGGTTGGAGTTGGTGAAGGACTATGATTGTGACATCAGCTACCATCCGGGTAAAGCTAATGTAGTGGCAGATGCTTTGAGTCGGAAGTCGTCAGTGGTATCATGTTTGACCATACAGTTACCACTACAGAGCGAGATTCAGAGTTTTGGCTTGGAGTGTTATCCGAGTGGCCATGCACCGAGCTTGTCAGTGTTGACGGTGCAGCCAGTTCTGCGAGATCGGATTAGGGAGGGACAATCCACTGATGAGGAGTTGCAGCGATGGAGACAGAGAGATGAGGCTAGAGGTAATCTCTTGTATACAGTGGAGGATGGTATCGTTCAGTACCGTGGGAGGATGTGGGTACCGAACGTCGATCAGTTGAGAGCTGAGATTTTAGCAGAGGCTCACACATCTCCGTACTCCATTCACCCCGGAAGTACGAAGATGTACAAAGATTTGCAGCTATTGTATTGGTGGCCCGGGATGAAGAGTGACATCGGGAGAGTGGTGTCAGAGTGCTTGACTTGTCAGCAAGTCAAGGCAGAGCATCAGCGTCCAGCAGGACTTCTTAGACCTCTTCCCATTCCGGAATGGAAATGGAAGAATATTACGATGGACTTTGTGGTTGGCTTACCGAGGAGTGCCAGAGGTTGCACAGCGATTTGGGTGATTGTGGATAGACTCACCAAGTCAGCTCATTTCTTGCCGGTGAGGATTACTTATACTTTGACACAGTATGCAGAGCTTTACATCAGAGAGATTGTTAGACTGCATGGCATACCAGTGTCTATTGTGTCAGACAGAGATCCGAGATTCACATCTGCGTTTTGGAAGAGTCTGCACACAGCTTTGGGGACGAGGCTTTTGTTCAGTACAGCATTTCATCCCCAGACAGATGGTCAGTCTGAGAGGGTGATCCAGGTTCTCGAGGATCTTCTAAGAGCTTGTGTCATTGATTTTCGGGGCTCTTGGGAGACTAGACTGCCATTAGTGGAGTTTACCTATAACAACAGTTTTCAGTCGTCTATAGGTATGGCTCCTTATGCAGCATTGTATGGGAGGAGATGTAGATCTCCTGTGCATTGGGATGAGGTTGGTGAGCGGATTTTACTGGGTCCTGAGATTGTGCAGCAGACAGCTGACATTGTGACTCAGATTCGAGATCGGATGAGGACTTCTCAGAGTCGTCAGAAGAGTTATGCAGATGCCAGACGATGAGATTTGGAGTTCGCTGTAGGTGATCACGTATTCCTGAAGGTGTCACCTATGAAGGGAGTAGTGCGTTTTGGCCGGAGAGGCAAGCTTAATCCGAGGTATATAGGGCCATTCGAGATCCTGGAGAGAGTTGGCACGTTGGCCTACCGTTTAGCTTTACCACCAGGGCTAGCGGCAGTGCACAACGTTTTCCATGTATCCATGCTTCGAAGATATGTCTCTAACCCGTCGCATGTGTTGGATTTCGAGCCCTTGCAGTTGCCACCAGATCTAGTGTATGAGGAGAGGCCAGTGCGGATCTTGGCTAGGGAGGAGCGGAGGCTTAGGACGCGGGTCATACCGATGGTCAGAGTCCAGTGGCTGAATCACTCAGAGGAGGAAGCTACTTGGGAGACCGAGGCAGACATGAGGACTCGCTACCCGGAGTTGTTCGGGTAAGTACTTTAAATTTCGAGGACGAAATTCAATTTAAGGGGGGGAGAATTGTAACACCCGGTATTTTAAATACGTAAATCCGCATGCATAATTAGGGTATTTAATTATTTAAATTTGTGATTTATGGGTTAAATAATTATGTGAATTATTTGTGCATGATTTAATTTATTTTTAAGCATTTAACCCATAATTAATGATTTTTATGATTTTTAGTATTTTAATTATTTTATCGCGTAGACGGGACCGTGGACGGACGAGATGACAACTTTCTAGCCAATTTATTCCATGAGCATTTTTAGAGCCCAAAAATATTATTTTGAGTTTTATTTGCCTCAAAAGTTTTAGTATTTAATTTTATATAATTTTAGGAGTCCATTTTTATCCAAATTTAGTCATTTTAATGACTTTTAATTATTTTTAAAATTCCCTAAACTTGTAATTTCGGGATTTTTATATTTTTAACTTAAGTTATCAGATTTTAACTTTTATTTGGAGTTTTAAAATTCTATATTTTATATTAAAAACTTTTAATTATCCTAAAACCTATTTTAATTAAATTAAAAACTCTAACCTAATCTACCCAAAACCCCACGTTCATCAGCCGCCTCACCCCATCTCCATCATCTTCCTCGTCGATCCAGCAGCCGAGGGAGGACCCCATAGCCGATTTTCTTCAAAGTTTCAAGGTTTTTCGTCGTCCCGTCGTCTTGGAATCGTCCCACGCTCGTTTTTCTCTTCAAACTTCGGTGCTAGGCATGTTTTTATTCTAATTTTTCGTACAATATCAGTGAATATTATGTGTGCGTGGTGTATGCATGATTTGTTCTTGAAAATTTTCAGAAATTTATTTGAGTTTGTTCTTGGTGCTCGATTTGATGTATTCTCCATTCATGCTCACGCTTCTTCATTCCATGGCACGTCTAGCTGCTGGCCGAGGGTCTAGAGGGGGTGTTGGTGTGGCCTGGACTCGAATGGCTCGAGTGGTTCGAGCCAACGAGCCCAGGAGAGACTTAAAGGCGGACTGCACCTCTATGTGCGCAGACTAGGGTTTCGGGTTTGAGGCTTCGAGTTGGGTCCTGTGGGGTGCATGGGCCGGGGTCAGGGACCAGGTTCAATCCGCCCAGACGTGGGCTACGTCTGGGCGGCGGCGCTCCGGCCAGGGGCGGCTGGAGCAGGCTGGAAGCAGCCACGGAGTGGCTGCTGCTCACGGCCGCAGCCGAGAAGGGATAGGGCGACGGGTCCTAGGGTTTTCAGTTGGGTCCGGGTTGGGTCAGTGGTCCGGGTCGGGTCAGTAGGGTAGTGGGTCGGGTTAAGTTGGTCCGGGTTCGGGTTGGTGGGCCGGGCTCGAGTCTTTTTATTTTTAATGTATTTTATGAATTAATTGGTTTTTGGGCCAATTAATTAGAAATAAAATTATTTGGACTCCCAAATAATTTTATTTGGGCTTTTAAAATTTTAATTAAGTTAGTCCATTAATTTTATGGGCTTTTGAGCCCATGAAAGTTATTGGGTCAGTCTTTGGGCTTTTGGGCCCATTGGGCCAGTTTAAGTTGTTTTTGGGCCTAGAATGTTTTATGGGCTTTAAATTATTTTAATTGGGCTTAGAACAATTTTATTGGGCTTAAGTATGTGATTGGGCCAGATTTAAGTAATTGGGCTTGAGTGTTAGGGCCAGTAGTCCAGTACGATCCATGAGAAATTTGCATGTGTCCTGAATATATATTTAATTATTTTTATGCATTTAAGTTATTTTAATATTTATATGTTAGTAATAAATTAAATTAAATATATATGAAGGACACACATTTTATTCAAGTACATGCATTCATGAAATAATATTTTATGCATGATTTAATGTTTAAGGTTGAGCAAGAAAATATTTTATGTTGGAAGTTGAAGTAGTGTGACAATTTAAGGGGGATTCGTCCCCATATGATTGAAGGGCAGTTTACTGCCAATTTAAGAGGTGATTCGTCACCGGCCACGTACGTTGGTTTCCACGCTGATCAGTATTTAATGTATGATTTAAGGTTACACTATGGATACAACCATGCTATGTTAGAAAATTAATTTGCTCAACAATTGTTATGTATTATGTTATTTAAGTTTATTTAAGTTAAGTTATGTTATGTAATTTTTAAGCATTCTCATTCATGTATATGTATGTATTAGTATTTAATTGTTTTAAATTATTTTCAAACCCTTGTTATGTTAGCATGTTGGGCCTCTAGGCTCACTACACTGGTATGGTGCAGGTGAGGACGTTGAGGATGATGTTGTACCCACCGGAGGCGAGGATGTATGAGCAGACATGCAGTGACCCCGTGACCGTGATAGATGTCTGAGTCACGTGCATGTTTATTTTTGTCAGCATGCTACATTTTATATTATTTTTCAGTGGTTGGAAATTTTGAATATTTTATGGAATATGGTTAGTGCATGAAAATTTTAATCATTTTATTTATGCAGTACTTTTAATTAAACATTTGACTCAGATATTTATTTTATTTTAAAGAATGCATTTTTACTTAAGTATTTAGTTGTTTATTTATTTATTTATTTATTTTAAAACTTTTTATTCTGTGCGTATATGTATGGGCATATATGTACATATTTTATTTAGTAAGTATAAAAAAAAAAATTTCCGCATATTTATTTATTAATTATAGAGTTAGGGTCGTTTCATAAACTGTTGCAAATCTGTTGTGGTATGTCAACATAGACAACAATTTATAACCATTAAAGATAACCTAAGACAACGGTTATAAACTGTGGTCAAATACTGTGTACGACAACAGATGTTTACTGTTGCATATCCGTTGTCGTATGTTAGAATCCACAACGGATATAATCCGTTGTTGTATGTTAGACTTTCGACAACACCTTAAAGTCCAACGGTTTTTTGACCCCTACGACAACGGATTATCGTTTCCCGTTTTTCTTGTAGTGTAACTTGACCATACAAGGCATATTGCAATCGTTCCCGATTACAGCAATCCCAAAATATCTATCTCGGCAACCCAAGAGACTCTAAATTATTCAAATATTCGACTGCTCTGATATTGCACCAAGTACTAATCTCCTTAAGCATTACGCGACTAAATACTATCTCAAGTATTTCTTAATTGCTACACCCTGATCATTACTGATTGAGTTAAACTAATCGATCTCGTCGATTTTTACTGTGGCTCACGTTTAACTCAACAGTGAAACTCAATTCAGACTACCACTGATCATCAACACCTATGTGGCTCGATCAATAATTTTGACTCGACTGCCACAAGTATACTATTCCCAACCAATTGGAATACTCAAATCGCTTTGGTTTCAACGTACCTATACTCGATAATCCAAACAATAGCTATTAGTAGTCTATTGGCACCAACTCGCGCCTTACTACTGACAGCTTCCTCGTACAGTGGAATCAAATAATAAGGTGAACTGAACCCAAGGATTGCTCGTGATCTATCAACCTAGATCATTTCCATCCCATGAAAATCCTACTCTCAACCTCTGAAAAAAAATCAGTCGGTACTTAGCGCAATCACTAGACTCACTATCCTTGCCTCGTTCATTCAGGATGAACTCCACGGCTTGTCAAGTCCAAAATTACAACTAAGGAATCCCAAAGATTTTCACAATATTCGGACACACTTCTGGTTATATCCCTTGCTAAGACTATGCAATAATTTAATACTGGGATAGCTTACCTCGATAACCCACCTGGACAACCACCAAGGCATTACGGGCATAGGCCACGCATCCTCCTCGTCTTAAATAGTCTTGTACAATCCTTAGCATCTGATATAATCCCATATCCTGGATAAATCCTATCACAAAAGAATCCAATAATCTACTAGATTCACTAGTATAGCAGTATCTCATAGGTAAAAACCTATCCGCTCAGAGTACCCACTTTTCAAGGAAATCCCTCCAAGACTGGTTCTCACAGCAGAAAACTCAACCTTATATCTCTAAAAAAATTAGACGATATCTAAATCTACTGATATCGCTCGATATCCTAACCACGGTCATACCCTGTTGTGACTGCTACCAAATCCCTAGACTGAGTAGCCTGCCCACCGCCAATCCTGAAGCACGAAGGCTCCCAGGAAACCTCTGAAGTACAAAGACTCCCAGAGTAACACTGGCATAGGGTCGCCCCATCACTTCTAGTCATGGTCATAGTCCACAACTCTCGGCATATATTGGACCTGGTTCCTGATGAAAACCCATCAATCACAAAGTCTCAACCTACGAAGGTCAAATAGACTATTGTTCTAAGAAAACAACCTAGAACAAAAACTCATGCCTACTAATGAATCAACTCATCGCTGGCACTAACTTAGTCCACTGGCTAACTAGGTTAATCCTGAGAAACGCCTAGACTAACCGCAAGTCAAACAGTTATAGGTGGCTTACTCCAAACCCAATAGCTGAACACTAATCAACTAGAAACAAGCCAAACTTAGCAAAATCATGCAATCATCCACGAATTGCTGAAATAATAATACATGTATCATTTATTTCATGCTATGTACAATTTCTTGATTACAATCCCTATGTAATACATAAAGTATTCCAAATACAATGAAAGTGTACAACCGAACTTGAAATGATACAACCAAAGTATGATGATTCATTACAACTGAAATACTGTTTACAACTTAGAACAATACAGTATTTAAATCATCGTACTAATCTTCACTTCTGGAGCATGAAGCTTCTCATCGACACATGAATCAATGCAAGTGTAATCCTGCCCAATATCTCTGGCATCTCGTCCTGCCATGACTTCCAAAGAAACAACTCGAGCTCGCTAACCAGCTATTCTCTGAATAAGTGCCTATCATTCGACCTTTTCTGCTCACGATCTACCATCATCGTTCTTCTTGCATCTATATCATGCTTTTGAACATGAATTTTCCCGTGTGCCTACAGAACGCATCGATACAAGCATACCGGAAAAACCATGTTCTGCATGAGTTTAAATACCTTACGTTCAAGACCAGTCATGCCTTAGCCACTCGAGGCATTCCCTGATGAAGGTCTTTATGATAATCTCTCCAATTACGAGTGGAGAATCTCTTCAGACTGAAGCCACATGGGTTGTTACAAACCATGCATTCCAAAAAGTCCTTAGATTCATACGACGCAAAATACTTGATTTCTCTTCCAGTCTCCCCATGCTGGACTCCAGATGATCTTTGATCAGCTACACTATGCCTCAATGATGAATTGCCCACCGCAGACAGCGAATCTACTGATAAGCCACTACTGGTGTTCTCATCACTGTTGCATTTCGCATAATGGAAGCAACTAATGCCAATCTCGGCAATGATGAACCAAATCCCCATCCGCTAGGACTCACCAATCCTACAAGGATAAACCAAAGTCTCAGTACTAAATCCCAAGTCTCTTGCATGCGTGCTCTGATACCAATAAATGTAGCGACCCGACCTAGATCCACTACTTAATCAGAGCTTAGAGCATAAATAATCATGCATTTAAAATAAATCGCTGCGGAATACTTAAATAAAAGCTGACCGGCAGAATACAACCGGTTAAACAAATTCGATTATACACCCAATCGAAAAAATAAGCCTAATAGCAAAAACCTACAACTAATCCTGCTGTCTCCAAGGTCACTGGCCACTCCAAGATCCTGGTGCTCAACCCTGCACCTACACCTGCCCCGTCGAATGGGGTGTCCAGACATACAGAAAATACTGGACGTGAGCGACTACGCTCAATACGAAAGCAATGATATATACAATATATGCAACACATAAATGTATTTAAAACCAGGGTAAAACAGTATACTCAGGGGCTCTAGGAATATACAGGATAGTGTCGGATAGCTAGTCCGCGTTGCCGCTCCTATATTCCCCTATCAACTATAGCGTCTACTCCATCTTCGTGGTCGCTCCTAGTGATAGAAAAACCATGGGCTGAGTGTCCCCAGACACGAATCCACAGGAAGTAACGCCTCACTGATGGAAACTGTCATGACTCACAACATACCAGATGCAGTCCACCGTAAAAACATGCATGTGCTAAAGCAGTAAAACATACAAAACACGTAGCACATACTCATGCAACACATATAATATATATCATGCTGGTCATCTCATTCAGTACTTACGTACCTTTCTACAGGCATTTCCTAGCAGTCCCACTCTAGGTTCTCAAGCTTATCATTCGCTCTACAATGCAAATACCCATGCATCATTCATTAAGCTCTAAAATCCTTAACTAAGCTATTGCATACTCCTAAATAATTTAAGGATACCATAGCTATACCTGCTTCCGTCATCAGCTCGCTGATGGCGACTGCCTCAAAACTTAGTCATAGCTCTGCTACGATGCCGGGATCGCTCCGCTACTTCCGGATTCCCAATAGAATGCCTAGAATTTCCTAAATCTGAGTTAGAAGGTTAAGGAATCAGAGAGAAAAGAGGAGAGGGGCGAGTTGAAAATGAAATATCAGCCCCCTATTTATAGGCGAAGTTTGGAGCCTCCGAACTCGACTTCGGAGCCTCCGATCCGGTTCGGATCCTCCGTTCCTGACTTCGGAGCCTCCGATCCTGACTTCGGATCCTCCGAAGTCCCATCAGTGATGTCACCAATGATGTATTATCTCAGGACAGCTGGTTGGATACTGTTCGGACCATCCGATCGGTCTTCGGATCGTCCGAACTCCTCGGAGCCTCCTATCCTTGATTCCGATCATGTTCAGATCCTCTGAACTCAAGTTCGGAGCGTCCGAACCTCCCGAACCTTACCCCAAATTTTTGAGTGTCCTGGATCCATTTCTGGACTCCGTTACTCCATTTTGAATTTCCTTAATAATTCTTTACTTAATCTCAACATGATCCTACGATTAATTACTCATTAATCGTTAATTCTGGAAACGGGTTAGTACAGGCCCTGTATGTGAGGCCTCGGTTCTAAACATCTAATCTCGAGTAATAAAATCATACATCGAATAAACCAATGCTCAAAATAAATCAAGCAAAGAAAATATTTTTTTTAAATAGTGTCGCGCTCGGGCGGTAGAAAACTACCGCTCGGGCTGTTAAATTTGGCCGGCCGGTCGCCCCTGCTGCAGACCCATTTTTTGAAAAACAAACTCTAAACCTGATTTTTCAACAGTTAATCCATTCCACAACATGCCGGGATAAAATTTCACGCACTGTCAATATAAAGCAACATTTCTTGAGTAATCAAAACGATACGGTTCAAAACAAGAACAAGCTCTAAACATGCTTCAAATACAATAACGAGTTCCACAAGTTATTCGCTTCTAACCGATCCTCACTTCTATCCATCACAACCGATCTAGCCATGCATTCTCTGACTCGATCATGTCCCACCTATTTCCGAGTACACATACAAAAACTAGACAACAGCCGGATAAATCTGGTGAGAATAATATTTCTAGTAAATGCAATATAACATGAAATACAAGTAATATCTCATAAAAATGATACAATATCAACATATTCAAGTGTTAAGACGATTAAATGCATGTCTTTAAATCCGGGATATCAACTCTGATAAACGAAGGAATTTCTGTTATTCTTTTTGGATCCAAAGGATGAGATCACGTAAACAACCCACCGACTCTCCCAATCAAGGTGGTGTCATGTATCTTCATCCTCTAGACTTTGGTACGACTATAAGGAGTATGCTGACACTAGGTGAACTTCTACAACCCAGGCCACTCGAATATAGCGCCCAAAACGTCTAAAATAAAAGGGTCGTGCTGCCCATTGAAATCAAAGATTTAGGCTCAAGATGTATGCATAAATAAATCTCAAAGCATTAAATCATAAATCAATTAAGCTCATAAATTCAAACACAAATATAAGTTCCCACTCTAGAACAAGTAGTAATGCAAGTATGTGATTTATGGAAACTCAAGAATCAATCTATCTTGAGTGTTCTATCCCTTCTAACCGATGTCTGCTTATACCTTTTCTCAATCAAATGATGCTCCAAATCTGGAAAATAACAAGAGATCTAAATCAAAATCTATCCAATCAATAAATCAAACGATCAAGTAAATCTCTTTACCGATCTTTGGCCAACTCTTCGACGATACGAATTCTACTAACTCCGAGCTGAACAATCTTCAACCAAATCTGTACGGAGATGAATAAGAGCTCAATATCATTCAAACAACTCAAATCAACTCTAAAAAATCAAACAAACTCTCAAACTCCCAAAACTTCAAACCGGCGGCATAACGGCTAATAACTGCCAACCGAAAAAATTCATCAAACAACAACATCAATCTAATTCAACTCCCAACTTCATAAAACAATCAAAATCTCATCAAAAACAAATCCAAAACATAAATATCAGATTTGAAAAAAATCTATTATCTTCCAAAAATCATAACAATTCCAAACGTCGCTTTTTTCTGATCTGACTTCGAATAAACGCTACATGCTAGCTCAAGAAAAACATCTCCAAGAATAATCGAATTCCATCGACATCCAAAAATCGAAGTATAGCTGATCAAAGAAAAACTTACTATAGAATGAAGCTATCGCAGTCGTGATCGCGAATATGTCTTCAGATTAAAATTTTATCGGACGGATCGAGAAAAACTCGGAGAAGAAAGCTTGAAGATGGAGTTTCTAATCTTCCATGGAGGAGAGAAATGATGGAGAAGAAGGAGAAGAAGACTAAGTCAACTAATCCAATCAAGATAATATATAAAATCTCATTTTTTCACTTTAGTCCCTAAAAATTTCAAAAACTGCAAAATAGTCCCTGATCAATATCAATTCTGTCCTCGAATTATATAATCTCCGAATAACTCTAATAAACTCAATTAAAATAAATTCGGGGCGTTACACTGTACTTGGTCAAAGTGTTTATACCAATAATGTAGTCAAAATTGGCTAACCCAAGTACAATACAATATATAACAGTCAAATTCCCCTCTGATCACAATTCACAATTCCGAACCAATTTCACATAAACAATTCCCCCACCCAAAGGTGAGATAACAACAACTACAACAGGAAAAGGCTCAGTAGATAAAACATGCATCAATACAAATCGTTCAGATATAAAGGAATGGAAAGCACCCGTATCTATCAAAACATGGGCAGGATAACCATAAATCAAACAATTACCTGCTATAACATCATCAGGCGCTGCTTGAGCCTGATCCTTGGTCAAGGAAAAAACTCTCGCCTGCTGTCTAGGAGGTTGACTAGCATTCAGGTTACCTCCCTGTTGTGTCTGCTGCTGAGGCTATAAATAATGGACTGCCGAAGCTTGCCTCTCAGGTGGAGCTGATTGTCTAGAAGAGCTGCCACCCTGAGATCTGTCGGATCACTTCTGAGGACAAATTCTGGCAAAATGTCCAGTGTGATTACAAATCCGGCAACTACCGATAGTTCCTCTAAAAAGATCACTAGCATGATGCCCTCCACACTTATTGCACAGTAAACCGGAAAAACCAGAACTCTGACCGGAACCAAACTGCTTCGAGCCACTCAAACTCGATGAACTACTTCCAGGCCTCTTGAACTGTTTCCCCTTTGGTTGATAGTAATCCCTTCTGTTACTGCTACTACCACCTCCCTCAGATCTCTATGGCTGATTCTGGTATTGAGAAGGTTGGTTCTGATGTTGAGACAGTTGATTTTGCTGCGGTTTCGACTGCTGAGGCACAAACTGATTTTCTCTTTGTCTCATCAAGCATGTTCAGCTCCTTTATCTTTATTCATAGTATCTGCAAAATTATCAGGCCTTTCAGTGTTCACCAAAACGAAGATATCGGGATTCAAACCGTTGATGAACTTATCGGCTTTTGCTTCTTTGTTGTCGGCAATGTGCGGTGCAAACCTCAGCAAGCTATCAAACTTAGTCACATATTCCTCAATATTCAAGTTCCCTTGTTTCAGATTAGAAAACTCGGCTCCCTTATCCTTTCTGTATGAAACTGGGAAAAACCGCTTGTAAAACTCAGTTTTGAACAAGCTCCAAGTAATAGTCGTACCTCGATTTCAATGGATCTCTTCGTCATGATCCACCAGTTCTTAGCAACAACATGCAACTGATGAATGAATAACCTGGTTCGGCAGTCATCTGAATAATCAAGGGAACCGAACAACTGATCAATGTCGTCCAACCTACTCTCACAATCAACGGGATTTTCTGCACCTTCAAAGTCGACGTCTTAAAATATTGGAACCTCTTCAGTAAGGTTTCCAACGACGTTGTTGTGGCATCCATCTGATCAGTTTCAGTACTAGCCTGCTCGTTTGGAGGAGTAACAGCTGGCTGATTTCTATTAATAACTCATCGAAGACCCATCTGATAATCAAAGGATTAGGACACAAATATATCTCAACCTTGACAATTCAGTGTCCAACAAGCAATGTTCGGTATAATCATACGACCTCAAAAGAACACTGATGCCAATCGGGAATCAATACAGTTTATATCTCACGTAATTCATTCTTTATAAATTTAAATCACAAAATATGTAATCCAAGTAATTTTCAACAATAAATCATGCTTGCATGGTATTTAAATAATCAAATAAATAGCTCAATCACATGCGAGAATTCAAATCATGCGGACTCGATCTACCCCGCTCGCTTCTAAATTCAGTCCAAGATCTTAACGCTCAGCTTTGATACCACTTAATGTGAGAACCTTGATTCTAATCATCTAATCACTAATAAATCATTCGAACACCAACAGAGAATCAAAATAAAAAGTAGGAAATTTATTTTAAAAAAAACAGTCACATGCCCGGACCCCGTGAACACATCCGTGCACGGGTCCGTGTATTAACATGAAGAGGACACGGACCCCGTGCCACCTCCGGTTAAGGGTCTGTGCACCCAAAATACACTAAAATTAAAAATCTATGTCGGCTTACACGGACCCTTACACAGAAAGGGCACGGGGTCCGTGCATGAACAAAAGCAAACATTCTTGAAATGCGAGGGTACACGGACTCCTACACGGACGTAGACATGGGGTCCATGCCCTGCTACACCAGAAAAACTCAAGGCATTTTAGAACAGAATTCATGCAATACAACTCCTCCCAATTACAACAAAACATAAATCATGCATTACAACCTCAATCTCATCAAAATAATACATGTAGTCCTAGAGTTATACATACATTCTATCTAGTAGAACATGCTTCGGTTCTAGTTATACAATACCAAAACAAGAGTTTGAAATACAATTTAACTCCTAAAACCAACTCCAAGTCCTCACTCTATCATCTCAACACCTAACCATGCAATCTCTGGCTCGATCATGCCCCACCTGTTGTCATGCACACATGAAAAACAAAACAACATCCGGATAAACCGGTGAGAATAAATCCCAGTAAAGAGACATAAGCACATAAACAAAGTTCATATATCAATCATGATATAAAGAATATGCAATGCATGTTTTCGTGAATTTCTTCTATCATCGAGATTCGTATCTGATCCTGATATCAAGATTCGTATCCGATCTTGATACACTAATCCAAACTTCTCGTAGCTCGTATCCGACCCGAGAGATAGATGAATGAATGCCATATAAACAATATTATCACATTCTCAATCAAACATATAAACATAAAAGTATGTGGTTTAGGGACTCGATATTCAATCCGAACTCGAGTATTCCATCCCATTCTAATCGATGTCGTCGTTTACCTTTCTCGATGATTCACAAGCTCCAAATCTGGATAACAAAGGATAAACCCATTTCAAAAAATCATTCAAACCCAAACACTAATCAATAAGAAAATGATACTATACCGGCTTCAATCTCTAACCAAAAAAAAGTCCGCAATCTAGAAGCTCGACGGCCTTCAACCCAATCTGTAAAGGCGCGATAAAAGGATTGATGTTAACGTTAAAATTCAACGGATAAAAACTAAATAAATTCAAATCGACCAAAATCAAAAACTCAAACCGGCGGCGTAACGACTATATTCTGATCAACCGAGAAATCATAACTCAGCATATAAATCATAATTATCTCATATCAATCTCAATCTCAATCTCAATTAAAACGATCCAAAAACAACAAATCTCCAAACCCCAATTTCGAAAATCCCTAAAAAATCATAACAAATCCAATCGTCATTTTTTTTCCCGATCCGTCTTCAAAATAACGATACATGCTAGCTCATATACGACATATCCAAAAATCATGCGATTCTAACGACATCCAAAAAATGAAGTAGATCCGATCAATGAAATACTTACGATAGAACAAAGCCTTTAATGTCGTGATCGTGAATATGCCTTCAGATTTAATTTTTATCAAATGGATCGAGCGGAACCCGGAAATCAAAAGCTTGAAGATTTTGATGGCTTCTTCAATGGAGGAAATGGCTTAAGGAGGAAGAAGGAGAGAAGTGAATGAAGAACAAGTCAACTGCTCAAGCCAAGATAATATATAAAATCCATATTTTGCACTTTAGTCCCTTAAATTTTTGAAAATTGCAAAATAGTCCCCGATCAATAACAATTCATCCCTCGAATTTTATAATCTCCGGTTATCTCAAATAAACTCAATTAAGATAATTTTGGGGTGTTACAAGCTGAGATAATTCTCTCATTTACTGATTGTCGACCATATCAGTACCAACCAAACACCATCTAAGATAAGACCGGAGAGGAAATAATAGATGACGAGCAAAACAAATTCTGAGGCGGGTGAAGAAAAATAAGGAATTCCGCTGTTTAGTTTTGTTTATGACTAATCCTTTGCGTTAGACTTGTTTTATGATTGTATCTGTTCAAAGTATTGTAAAGACGATGTATTTCTAGAATTATGAATGAGATTATCATTTTATAATTATGAATAAATAGACTGGATAAAATTTTTGAAAACTGTACTTATGAGGCTTGTTTTCAAATAAGTGTTTGAGAACAACACTGATGTCCATCGCCTCGGGTTTGGGATGTTACATAAAATTCATCAGACCTCTTTATATTATCCTAAATAGAAGCAACAATCTTAGTTCCCCTTTCGAGCTACTGTCAGAAAATCAGAGAACCCTTTTTGAGTATAAATTTAGTAGACATTATGTCATACTTCATATTGTACTATCTGTCAGAGAATATCACTATTTATGAGGTCGTTCTAGTGTTTTCTGGTACACTTCATTGATTGGATTGTACAAAGATTATTTATTGCTCGTTATCATTTTTTAGAATAAGACAAATAACAATTCCAATTTTTGGTACAGATACATTTGACAATAAAATAGAGCCATTCTTTTTCGAGCGTTGAACTCTCTCTATAAAAAGGAAATCAAGTTGACACAAAACCTTTCTCGAATTCTGAATAACACTTTTGTGAAATCACCTTTCAATAATCAATTAACTCAAGTTACCATAAGTCTCGAAAATCTAGCACACAAACAAATTTTACACCAGATTTAGAAGATCATTTGTGCTACTACACACTCACTCATTGTTTTATCAATCATTTAGTTTGAAGTATTTGTAATATGTGGGAAGATTCCTTCCCAGAACATTACTACCGTTTTACTGTATTGCATCGATTTCTAGGAGTTTCAATAGGCAAGTAGAAGACCTAGTGAAGTGGGTTTGTACAAGGTTATACTAATCAAAGTTTTCTAGTGATATTTTCATAAACAAGTATCGTGCCATTTATTAATGAATGTTTGTTATAATATTTTCTCATATTTGTTATTTGTCTACACATTCATTTGAGAAATATCGTTGAAATTGATAAACATAATACTTATTCATTAATTTTAAGAAACATGGCACATCGTGATACATGGAAGATAATATATTCTCCTTTAGGGTACCTTTTGTAATGATTCGTGTATGTCGTTTACGTCTTTAGTGAACGGTGAGGAATATATAGACCAAGTGATCAGAAAATATTAGAAAGCTTTTAATTTGGTAACACATCTTATTCTATACAGGACCAAAAAAGTAATTTTTCGTATTCAATATAATGGTTGCAGGTAATAATACTCGATCAGTTTTTCGGCATTCAATTTTCATGGAATTTAGTTATGGAAAAATAATTTTCTTTGCCTCATTAACTTCTTCATTTTTTTTATTTTGATCCATTAACTTTTCAAATTTTGGTTGTTGTACACTAATTTTTAGTAGTTTTCATCTATTTTAGTCTAATAATTATTGTCATGACAGCTTGACAAGTTAACATTTTAATTTTTCAAGGTCACGTCAACATTTTTTTACGTAACGTCATCAATTAGATAAAAATATATAGCCAAAATTAAAAGAGATCTATATAATCGCCATCTCCCCAAATTATTATTATAATTTTTTTGGCTGATTTCACAAAAAGTGCAAATGAAACTTTAGAATGACGATCTCCATTAATTACCATATATCCAACTCGATCGTACAATTCAAGAACTTTTTCCACCAAATCGTCGCTCCCTTAGCTGAAATGTGTTATGGATTATACCGAAGCAAACATGACGATAATAGAAATTGCTGAATAAAATAATCAACAAGAACACCAAAGATTTACGTGGTTCACCCAATATAGGCTACGTTCACGGAGCTGCTGCAAATCTTTATTACCGGAGAAATATTACAAGTGTATACAAAACACTATATCTCTCCACACTTAAGACTCGAGTATTACCGAGAAAATATTTCTCTAACTCACACAAGAGATCACTGAAAAAAACCAACTCTTTTTTCTCTCTCTTTATTTTCTTCTCTAATGTCAATACAAAAGAGAGGAATGAGATACAATAACTGAAGAAGTATGACCCTATTTATAGAAAAATTTCTCATGCATTTTCTTCATTGAACCGATGTGGGAATTCCAATGCGGGCCTCAACTTGCCTAACAATTCTCCCGCTTGAAGACTTGATTTCAATCATGGCTTCACACAATCAATGCAGCAGCTCATGCCTCCTCGCTTATACTTGCAATCCAACTGAAGTCAAACATAACTTCAGTTTGTCAGTGGTCACGGCCTTTGTCAACATATCAGCTTGATTTTTACTTCCAGGAATCTTTTCAAGCATCAAGATTCCATCTTCCAAAACTGATCTAATGAAATGGTATCGAAATTGTATATGCTTCGTCCATGCATGATAAACAGGATTCTTTGACAAATGAATAACACTCTGACTGTCACAGTGTAATGTGCTATCCTCAAGCTTCTGACCCAATTCCTCAAGGAATGATCTCAACCAAATCATCTCTTTGCCCGCTTCCGTGACTGCAATGTACTCAGCTTCAGTAGTCAAAAGTGCAACAATCTTTTGCAACTTGGACAGCCAACTTACTGCCGTAGCACCCAATGTGAACACATATCCAGTAGTACTCTTTCTGCCATCTAGGTCACCACCAATGTCGGCATTGACATATCCTTGTAAGTCCTGATTAGTCCTCCTGAAGCATAGAGATAAACCAACAGTACCTTTCAAGTATCTGATAATCCACTTCACTGCTTCCAAGTGTTGTTTTCCCGGATTGCTCATAAAACTGCTCACAACTCCCACTGCATGTTCTATGTCTGGTCTGGTGCACACCATTGTATACATGAGGCTTCCGAAAACAGAGGCATAAGGAATCTTATTCATATAAGTATGCTCCTGCTCCGTCGATGGTGATTGAGCTTTGGTTAGTTTAAAGTGACTAGCCAAAGGAGTACTCACAGCTTTAGCTTCATCCATGTTGAATCTGCTAAGCACCTTTTTCACGTACTCTACCTGAGATAACTTCAAGACTCCGTTCACCTGATCTCTTGAGATCCTCATTCCAAGGATTTTCTTTGCAACTCCCAAATCCTTCATTGCAAATTCTTTTGATAACTCTATCTTGAGTTTATCAATCTCCTCCAAACAAGATCCTGCTATCAACATGTCATCCACATATAGCAGTAGAATGATATAGGAAACATCAACCTTCTTCACATAACAACAGTGATCCGCCTGGCACCTCAGAAAACCGTTGTTATTCATGAATCCATAAAACTTCTTGTACCACTGTCTTGGAGCTTGTTTGAGACCGTACCAGCTCTTTTGAAGTTTGCATACCATTTTCTCCTTTCCTTGTACTTCAAATCCCTGTGGCTGCTTCATATAAATTTATCCAAGTCACCATGAAGAAATGTCGTCTTTACATCCAACTGCTCCAGATGTAAGTCTTCCTTCGCCACTAGTCCAAGTACTGTTCTGATAGTGGTTAACTTAACCACTGGAGAGAAAATCTCGGTGTAATCAATGCCTTCTCTTTGTTGAAAGCCTTTTACAACAAGTCTTGCCTTGTACCATTTGCTGACATCAACTTTTTCTTTGATCTGGTACACCCAGTTGTTGTGTAATGCCTTCTTGCCTTCCGGAAGTTCCGTCAACTTCCACGTCTGATTGGATGACAGTAAATCCATCTCATCTTCCATGGCTAACTCCCACTTGGTTGAATCATCATTTTGCATTGCTTCTTCAAAGGTTTTCGGTTCACCTTTATCTGTCAGCAAAATATAATGAAGTGCAGGGGAGTATTTCTGAGGTGGTCTGATTTTTCCCGACGATCTCCTAAGTTCAATCACCGGTGTTTGTGGATCAACTTCTTGTGCAGTTTCTTCTTCCTGGTTACTATCCTCAGACTCATTCATAGGAAGATCTATCAATGGCACTTCATTTGACTTTTGGACTTCAGGACATTTATCTCCTGCTACAATGTCTGACTTGTCCTTGTACAAAACTTGCTCATTGAAAATGACATCTCTGCTCCGAATGATCTTCCAATTTTGGTCATCCCAAAACCGATAACCAAAATCATTATCTCCATAACCAATAAAGAAACACTTCTTTGACTTTGAATCAAGTTTTGTTTTGCTGGCTGAATCGATGTGAACATATGAGAGGCAACCAAACACTTTCAAGAACGAAAGGTTTACTCCTTTGCCGCTCCAGACCTCCTCTAGTATTCTGCAATCAAGTGGTACCGAAGGTCCTCTGTTGATCAAATACGCTGCAGTGTTAACTGCATCAGTCCAGAATGATTTCGGCAGTCCAGCGTGCAATCTCATGCTCCTGGCACGTTCATTCAGAGTCATGTTCATTCTTTCGGTCACACCATTCTGTTGAGGTGTACCAGGAATGGTTTTCTCCATCTTGATCCCGTTCAGCGCATAGTATTTCTTGAACTCAACATCTTCATATTCTCCACCATTGTCAGACCGTAAGCACTTCACCTTCAAGTTGGTCTCATTCTCCACCATGACTTTCCACCTCTTAAAGGTTTCGTAAACATCAGATTTATTTTTCAAAAAATAAACTCAAACCTTCCTGCTCGAATCATCAATAAATGTGACATAATATCGTGAGCCGCCAAGGGATATCACAGGAGATGGCCCCCACACGTTAGTATGAACCATCTCCAACTTTGCTGCTTTTGGTTCTCTACCGCATTTTGAAAAGCTCACTCTTTTCTGTTTTTCAAGAACACAACTTTCACACAATTTGTATTCGACATCTTCATTCCCTTCTCACTCATATGTCCAAGTCTACAGTGTCATAGACTTAAGTTAGCTCCAGCATCCACAGCTGCTAACATTTCTCTGCAACTGAAAGTCATATAAAGAGCTCCAGTTTTTGTTCCTCAAGCAATAATCATGGCTCCTTTGCTCACTTTCCAAGAGCCATCACCAAAGGTCACATTATGGCCTTTGTCATCGAGCTGTCCCACTGAGATCATATTCTGGGTCAACTTTGGTACATGTCTCACTTTGTTGAGCTTTCAGATAGACTCGTTTGACATTTTCAAACTGACATCACCCATACCAGCTATTTCCAAAGGTTTTCCATCTGCCAAGAAAACTTTTCCATAATTACCAGCAATGTAATTACTGAATACCTCACGATCTCCGGTGGTATGAAATGAAGCTCCCGAATCCATAACTCAAGAATCAATTGGTCTTTCCATGGATAGTACTAAGGCATCATGTACATTCTCAATAACAACATTTGCATTATTCTTGGGTGATTGGCAGTCCTTTTTCATATGACCAGTTTTACCACAGCCCCAGCATTTCAATTTCTTTTCAAATGTATTTTTGTCTTTTCCAGTTCTTGATTTGGAACTGCCACGCCATCGATTAGAACCTTTTTCGGTGCTCCTGCCTCTACTTTTGTTTTCAAGATTTAGAACAGATCTCGATGATGTCGCTTCTCCTGAATCCATCCTGCGAACTTCTTCACCAAGAATTTGATCTCTGACATCATTGAATTGTAATTTTCCCTTTCTAGCTGAATTACTAACCGCTGCCCGCATTGGCTCCCAAACATTTGGTAAAGACGCCAAAAAAATAAGTGAACAGATCTCATCATCAAACTTAATTTCCACCGATGTTAGCTGGGAAACAATCGTGTTGAATTCATTGATGTGTGCCGCCATCGAAGCACCTTCCTCCATCTTCAAGTTGAATAACTTTTTCATAAGGAACACTTTATTATTTGCTGATGGCTTCTCGTACATGTCCGACAAAATGGACATCATCTCCTCCGTGGTTTTTGCCTCCGCCACGTTGTGTGCCACGTTCTTTGTTAGGGTTAATCGTATTACCCCTAACACTTATCGGTCAAGAAGCTCCCACTCATCATCCTCCATTTTTTCTGGCTTCACCCTGGATAGAGGTTGATGTAGCTTCTTGCTATACAGATAATCTTTAATCTGTAACCGCCAGAACGTGAAATCTGTACCGTCGAACTTATTTATTCCAGGTCCCGATCCGTCATTTCCGGCCATCGCTTCTCCAGCCTTAATAAAATTTCAAAAAATCTTTTCTGATGTGGAAAATCAGACAAAGCTGCAACCACATAGCATACTCAGAATTTTAAGAAATTTTTCACCAAGGCTCCCGAACACCGTAATAACTCTGATACCAGTTGTTATGGATTATACCGAAGCGAACATGACGATAATAGAAATTGCGGAATAAAATAATCAACAAGAATACCAAAGATTTATGTGGTTCACCCAATATAGGCTACGTCCACGGAGCTGCTGCAAATATTTATTACCGGAGAAATATTACAAGTGTATACAAAACACTATTTCTCTCCACACCCAAGCCTCGAGTATTACCGAGAAAATATTTCTCTAAATCACACAAGAGATCACCGAAAAAAAACAACTCTTTTTTTCTCTCTTTATTTTCTTCTCTAATGTCAATACAAAACAGAGGAATGTGATACAATAACTGAAGAAGTATGACCCTATTTATAGCAAAATTTCTCATGCATTGCCTAACAAAATGAAGTGAGAGCCTTGACAAACTCATCTTCTCCGAAATCAGGCCAGAGGGAATTCGCGAAATACAGCTCAGTATAAGCCAGCTGCCACAACAAGAAATTACTGATCCTGAGCTCACCGCTAGTCCGGATTAGCAGATCAGGGTTGGGAAACTCGGTACAATTCGTTTCGAGTTCCTTTTCGATCAGAGACTTGTTCATGTCTTTTGGTTCAATCACACCATCTTTCACTTTCAGTGCGAGATTTTGGCAAGCTCGCACCAGATCGTTTTGGCCACTGTAATTAACCGCAAGAATGAGGTGAAGCCGCGAGTTGTTTCTCGTACTTTCCGCGGCTTCACTGAGCAACACCTGAAGTGATTTCGGAATTTGTGTGCTGTCCCCAATATGAGAAATGCGTATCTTCTGCCTGCATGTACATGCATATATATATCATGAGAACCTTAGCTTATTCAATTTCCTTATTCATATATATAAATTAAATCAACAACTTGACTTAATTCATTTATCTTAGCCTGAAGCAATTCTAACAAAGTATATACGTACCTCATAAACTGTGGGAGATGTTGTCTCAATCTTTTCTCCAGCAACGCCATTATCATATCTGTCTCCAGCTACCATAAAATTTGTAGAAAATTAACACAAAATAAACGAATAAACCACATGATCGACAACTTACAATCTTTAAGATTAATGAAATAAAATACTTACTATGGTATAACAACATTTTTAGTCATGTTATTTACATTTTTTTTTTTTCATTTTTGGTCTGTTGACGGTGAATTTGTATTTTCAGTCATGGTTAAACTTCCATGTTTTTTTTGTCATTTTTGGTTCTGTTACGATGAATTTTCATTTTTAGTCCTCTAACTTGTGTATTATTTGCATTTTCCATTCCTTAACTTGTATTTTTTTTTTAAAATATTTTTGATAATTTAATGAACGATAAAAAAAGATCAAAAATAAAAAAAAAAGTACTAGTTAAAGGAAAAAAATGCAAACAATATACAAGTTACTGAAATAAAAAATGAAACTTCACTGTAATATGACCAAAACTGTACTGAAAAAAAAACATGCAAGTTACAGGGTTGAAAATAAAAAATTTACCGTTAACAAGACCGAATTTAAGTGTAAAAATTATAAATAACATGACAAAAAAGTGATTTTATCTAGCTCCCTGTTTAATTACTACCTTGGGACGAGTCCAATTGTCGCATGAAAAGACAAAGGCCGTTAGAACCCTGATCCTCCATTTGCAGCACAAGTCCACAAGAGTCTTAAAAGCCTGAAAGCCGGCCTCGTATCCTGACTCGGTCGGAAAACTGGTCATCCGCGCCCACCTCCGGTTCCCGTCCATGATGACCGCAACATGGGTGGGCATCGACTCCCTCCGAAGCCCCGGAGGAAGCTGATCATCATCACCCTCCGCATGGTGATGAACATGCGACAAGCAGTTGGCTACTGTACCATCAATTTGAGAAAACAAAGGACGGCGCGTGTTTGGAGAGAGCTTGGGGATTTGCAAAGAGTGGATTGCCGCCATTGCACTGATTTGGAATAATTTGGTGGTTCAAGGATATGTATTTTGTGGGATAAGTTAGATCCTATCTATAAAGGCGATGCTTTGATATAGATCTAATGGTTTACATTTACCAATAAATTTGAGATTAATTATTATTTAGTGGACCCCTAATATATTGATAAATAAGGACTCTTAGATCTATCATGAGGGTAATGCATATAAAGGTAAGTTGAAATGAACCGTATTTTGTGATATATACTTCTAATAATTAATAGAGCGAACTATATATACACGTTCCGTGCATGTGTTTATGTTGTTTATGAATGATGTCTTTGTTTTTCAGTTTTATGATTTCTTTTACAAAATAAGGATTTTTAAATGTTTGATATATATATTAATTATTACATTTCGAATGTCAAATAAACAACTGAAAAATTCATTTGTTCTATAATCTTGTACAGGTAAATTAAGTAAAAGGGAGAAAAAATTTGTTCAGATATACCAAATTTGATCACTGACATCTATTATCTATGCCTATATATTAAGTAAGAAAGTCTTATGATCTTTTGGTATATATGGTATGCCAATAAATTAAAAATTAAAAAAAAAATTGTTCTCTCCACTATTTCAATTTTTGTCAGATATATCAAATTATCTATTACTGTTATTATGCAAGAGACCCTTAATTCGTCTCTTGGTATGCCAAAATATTAAAAAAATATTTTTAAAAAAAACACACACATTAAAACTGTTTCTCTCCACTATCTCTATTTCTTTTCTGTTTTATTTAATTATTTCTTTTAAATAAATAATACAATCATTTTATTTATCTATTTTTAAATTTTAAATTATTTGAAAAAAACTAATGGAATAAGAAATACCTAATAGAAGAGATGATGTTTTAAAAAACTTTCGTCACACACATCGTGTGTGTATATGCTAGTATCAAATATGATATTGGGGCAAATACCCTGTTTTATATAATATATATAAATAATTATTTTCCTATATTTTAAAATAAAAATTATTAATTTTAATTTTAAGTTTGAAATGACAGCATAGAAAAATAGAATATGAAAAAAATGTTATTATAATATTGTAAAGTTATATAGTACTTAATTTGATAAGACGGATGGGTGCTTTAGATAAATAAAAAAATTACACCATAATTTTATATAATTAATAAATGTTGTTCTTGTATTATATATATATATAGACTTGATCCCCCGCACCCTAGGGTGCGGGGAATCCGTGCACACCCGTGCTTAAAATAATTTCGATTGACATGAAATTTGATGGTAGGATCGTTTTAAAAATACGAATCCAATGATATATCATATGCTACAAATTTCAATTTCGATGGCCAAAATCGTGAAAATGACCAAAAATTGCACATTTAACCTTATTTCCGGCTATCTTCACGATTCCGGCCATCGAGATTGAAATTTGTAGCATATGATATATCGTTGGATTCGTATTTTTAAAACGATCCTACCGTAAAAATTTCAAGTCAATCGGAATTATTTTGAGCACGGGTGTGCACGGATTCCCCCGCACCCTTATTGGGCACTATTCTATTGGACCTACAATTTATCGCATCAAATAGAATAGTGTCACATCATTGGTGGTCATCGTATTAAAACTATATATATATATATATATATATATATATATATATTGAAGTCATGGCCGATACCACGGTGGTGTGCCTGTGTGCATGGGCAATCCACATTTTTCCCATGTTAACGTGTAAAAAATAATACATTATCGATGATTATTTTATTTAATTTTTAAATATATTAATTAATTAAGCTCAAAACTCAACCACTTTCACCTAGCTGAAAGAATTTTTAATAGGATCAAGACTTTATCTCATTTCAATTTTTCGGTGATCAGTTGAATTTAATTATAGTTGTGTTAAACGATCTCTATCTCAGGCTAGTAGAGAATGAAAGTAAGAAAGAAGGAAAGGACTGAATCCAATGCTATTGGTCTACCGTGTAAGGATTTTAACTCTCCAAGCAAGCAAGGGAAGTGCACGCTAACTAAAGGCAAGGGCCGGAGATAGAGAGTGATGAAGGGGGAATTGCATTCTATTCTTGCAGCCTATTCTAACAACATTCGAGTTCATTCGATAGAGTTTAAAAGCTTTTGAAAAAAGAGCTTATAAGTTGTATGAAAGATTGAAAATTATGAGATCTTTTTTAAAAAAAGTTTGGTCACCCTATTTTTTAAAAAAATATCTTATTTGAATCTTTCACTTCTCGATATTATCCTTGTATATTTTGATAAATGCCCATCATCCATTCGTCCATTTTTTTTCCCATAAGTTATTTTTTTTCTAAATTAAAATATAATGTAGTTTATTTTTTAAACATAGATTTAACATTTTTAATAAAATTCTAAAAATATTTTCATATATATATATATAACTATTTACATTGCTTCATATTATTATACTCGTTTTGATAATTTTGACAATAAGAAATATCTTTTAATACTAAACACATCAACATATTTAAGTTGTTTAAAATAATTTCATCCAAACACTTTAACAACTTATTTTTTAAGAAAAAGACCTAACAGCTTATAAACTCATAAATATCTTATAAGCTCCATGAGCATATAAGTTGTGTTTAAGAAGCTTACTTTAATCACAATCAATATTTGTTTGATCCTCAAAAATTGAGGTGTATAGTAGGTGTTAGATCCGGCTAACTGTTTTCAATTTCAGATTCAAACTCCTATCTTGTTGTAACATCCATAATTCTAAAAAAAAAATAGGTCTCATCAAAGTCAATTCCTTATTTTTTCCTAAATTCTAGGGCAATCAGTCGTGCTTTGTTCCTCCCAACTGTTCTATCTTCATTAAACTTATTCATGTGTACACCCATCTTGTACCTATAACTGATTGATTTCTGGGTCTTGGAACTAAGTCCCAGACATGGTTACGTGTAAATTTATTCAGCTTTTCATGCATAGTGCCTACCCAGCTTGGATCAGTAAGAGTTTCATCAATTTTCTTGGGTTCGATTTGAGATATAAAATAGGAATGCATAAATAAATTGAGTAGTTGTCCAAGGCTTGTGGATGGTCTTTCTTCCATCTGTATTTGGATCATCTCGGTTGACGGGAGGAAGTTGATCAGTTGGATTACCTTCAGTTGCATTATCCACAACTGAATTTGCATCAGTCGTTTGTTCATCGGTCGAAATCTCCTCAGTCGTCTGTGCATCATTTTTTTTGAACAACTTGTTGATCTACAATATTCGGTTCTGGAGATTGAAGTCATGTCCTCAACTGGACATCATATTCACTGTCATTTTCTAGAGTTATGCCTTGTAAGAGGTTGGTCAGTTGAGTTGGATCCGTCGTTATGTCAGTCACAACCGTTTCATCAAAACAACATGCACAGTCTCTTCAACATTTAGAGATCAAAACAACATGCACAGTCTCTTCAACATTTAGAGTTTTTTCATTAAAAACTCGATACACTTTACTAACAGATGTATTTTGCAATCATTAAACTACACAGTAATTTATGACAATCAAACACATGATCTTGACTTATAACACAAGTTCGTACGCAACAATCCAATTCATTAAATGTCATTTACAATTACACTAATGAAAGCGCTAGATTGGTTCAACAATTGTACACAATATCTACTCCGCATGATAAAATGGCGCACACAATCACAGTAAACAAATAACCTAGAAAATAATGCTTACAATCTCTTTTTGAAATTTTATTTGTCATTGTTGAAATGAATTTTGAGGTTAAAATGATTTGGTTTACAGTAAAAAAGGTGATTCAATTGTTTACTTTCCATCCTGATTGTAAACAATGTGATCACTTTCGACAATCAGGAACTCACCACTAGATGAACACACAATGCACTCAATATTATATCAGCACTCAATTGATTTCTCTTTTCTACCAACTCAAGAACACATCAATAATGCATGTACGTAAGTAAAATCAAGAACAAAACAACAAAAATCATTTACATTGTTCGGTCAATGACATGTATCCATGGAAGAACACCCAAACAATCTTTATTGATCCTCCAATGAGTTTGCAAGATTACAGAGCTTATGAATTCAAAAGTAATATACAATCCAGATACAATCCAATAACAATGATATCTGCTTCTACTTTTCTTTGTAACTCTGCCTCTCTTCTTCTCCAAGTTGAAAGCGATCTTGAAGAGCAAGATTTTAGCTTGTGTGTGTATTCTTCTTCTCGTCTCTCTCATCGTCGATCTCCTTGGCCCCTTTTAAACTAACCAACTCCCACAACCAATTTTGATTTTCTGTTGGGACTTGTTAGTTGGGCTACATGACTTGAGTCCAATAGTAATGAGTGGCCAGCCAAATACATTTGGTCCCGAGATACAAAATAGGAGATGAGATGTTAGCCATGAAAGAAGACACACTCATTCACAATATCCACCTTGTCTTTATCTTGGCTGGATGCTCGCTAGTCCTTCTTCTTCCTACTGTCCTTCACTCATACTTATCAAGTCTAAATATTTCCTAAATTACTTGACAAGTGGTAGTGATTTAGTTAAAGCATCTACTAGATTTTCCTCAGTAGCAATCTTCTTAAACACCACTTCACCTTTAGCTATGCTACCTCTAACAAAATGAAGCTTGATATCAATATGCTTTGAACGTTCATGGAAGACTTGGTGTTTTCCTAAGTTAATAGCACTTTGGTTGTCACAGAACTACAAGAAAAAATGCTAAATACAACGTTTTTAAACCGTTGTTGTAGACCTTTTAAAATTGTTGTTAAATGCTGTGTTGTTAAAGAGAGTGCTAAAAAATAACGGTTAAAAACTGTTGTCTTTGAAGGCAAAGACAACAGTTTTCCTTTAACAACACCACATTTAACAACAGTTTTAAAAAGCCTACGACAACGGTTTAAAAACGTTGTTTTTTTAGATAAAAAAAACAAAATTTAAATTAAATACACAATTTTATATTATTATAAATAATTAAAATTCAAAATTCAAAAATAAAATTTAATATACAATTTTTCAACATTCGAAAATAATATTTACAACGTTCTAAAATTTTTTCATAAATATCCAACATTCGAAAATTAATATTTAGAAGGTCTGATTCCACATAGCAAAATGTAGGTAATGACACCAATACTCCAAATATCAGTTCCACGCTGTATGATCTCTGGAGAAATTCTGGTGCCACATAATAGACACTTCCAACCATATCATTTAGCCTTTCATTTGTTGATACCAAGACACAGAAGAGGAGAGAAGCTAAAACTTTAGCAACTGCAAATAATACATGGTAGGAATGAAAATTAACAAATTAATGAGTGAAAGCTTCAAAACCATGATGATAACAAGTTTCAGGCACATTAGTTTAATCACAATTGGAATTTGGAATAACATTAGCAGCAGTTTCAAGTGACATCAACTCCACAAGTCTGGAGCATGAATTACAAATCACAAATCCAAAAAATTAACATTCAAAAATCTAGATTTATCCAAAACAAAATCTTTGATGACAAAAGCAACATGTTTTCAAATAATTCTGAATACAAAAACCAAAGATTAAGCAAATTTTATTAAGACATGTTAGCACAATCAGGCAACATCCTTTGCTCAAATCGTAAATAAGAAAATATTCATCCAACATGAGTTAAAAATTCAAATATTTCAACTCCAAACTTTAAACAAATCACTTATACAAATAATTAAAAAATGCTTGTTCAAGCTTAAAAAAATATAATCAGATATGAAGAGAATAAATGATCATTCATGATCGAAGGTTCATATGATAAATATAATGAAGGATATATATGGATGGCAAGGCTCAAGAAATAGAGATACCTTTCAGGAAGCCGAGATGTCAAATTCTAATGACCAGCCAAATCTGATGAACAAAGAAGAAATTGAAGTTGTATCACTGCTATAATTGTTGGAGTATGGAGGCAAAAATATATTTTTACAGCTCTCTTTAAAATAGATTTCATTCCAGAATTTATAAAAAATTACAACTACAAATATTAAATGCATACTAATTAATAATTGGAAAATGAACTTGTGACTGATATCAATTCTTCAAGCATTCCAAGCAAAATTCTCTTGAGATCACATGTTTAATTTTTATCACCCTCCCTTAAACATGTGATTGGATAACACCAAGTTTATCTCTGAGTCTTTGGAAATCTGAAATCTTCAATGCCTTGGTAAAGATATCGGCTATTTGTGCTTGAGTTTTAACATGCTTCAGCAGAACTTCACCCTTGCTTACACAGTCACGAATAAAATGATATCGTGTGTCGATGTGTTTACTTCTTTCATGAAATACCGGATTCTTGGCCGATGCAATTGCAGAAATATTATCAATATGAATCTGATTTGCCTCTTGTTGCTCAAGCTGTAACATCTTCAGTAGATTCTTCATCCATATAGCATGAAAAACACAAGTGGTGGCAGCCACGTACTCAGCTTCGCAAGAGGATAATGTCACAATTTGCTGTTTTTTCGAACTCCAAGCTACCACAGCAGATCCAGGAAAAAATACAAAACCTGTAGTACTCTTCCGATCATCTAAATTTCCTCCCCAATCACTGTCACAAAACTCGGTCAACTTAAAATCTGAATTACTTGGATAAACTAAACCAAAACTGATTGTTCCCTTCACATAACTAACAATCCGTTTGAGTGCCTTCATATGAGTTTGAGTAGGGGCAGTCATGAATCTACTCAGAACACCTACGACAAATTGAATGTCTGATCTGGTGTAAGTTAGAAACCTCAAACTTCCAATCAAGCTTCTGAAAAAAGTTGCATCTGCTCTGCTTGTTCCATCATCTTTGGATAATTTAACACCAGGATCCATAAGTGTAGCCGCAATGTTGCAATTCCTCATTCCAAATTCATTCAAAAAATTTTCTTCATATGTTTTCCGATTAAATCGAATTCCAGCAACTTCTTGTTTGACTTCAATACCCAAATAATATGACATGAGACCCAAATCTGTCATCTCGAATCGTTGTCGCATGGATTTTCAGAAATCTTCAATCATGCTAGAGTTATTACCTGTAAAAATAAGATCATCGACATACAAGCATACAATCAACACATCTCCAGCCTTCCCTTTCTTAACATATAACCCATGCTCATGTGGAGATTTCTGAAAACCAGATTTCTTGAAATAAAAACTAATGCAACTATACCATGCTCTCGGAGCTTGTTTAAACCCGTATAGTGCCTTTCTTAGTTTCAAGACTTTGTCTTCATTTCCTGCAGAAACATATCCTTGAGGTTGAGTAACATAAACCTCTTCTGAAATTTCTCCAGTCAAAAAAGCGGATTTCACGTCCATTTGATGCACTTTCCACTTGAGATGTGCTGAAAGTGCCAAGATCAATCTGATTGTTTCAATCCTTGCAACAGGAGAAAAAACTTCTTCATAATCAATCCCCTTTTTCTATGTGAATCCTCGAGCTACCAATCAACCCTTATATTTCTCCACATCTCCATCAACGTTTTTTTTACTTTGAATATCCATTTCACACCAATTGCTTTCTTTCCGGGTGGCAGCCGAGTTAACTCCCAAGTATGATTTTTGTTAATGGATGCAATCTCATCATCCATAGCCTTTTTCCATTCGATTTGATTCTCTTCCTCCTCAAAATCTAATGGCTCAGTATCTGCAAATAAGCAAAAATAAGTAGGATCATTGATAATTTCAGAATCATCATATATCTCGGTTAGATTCATGAACAGTGGAGGTCTTTCATTCGAATTTTCAGAATGATAATCTGCATCCATGCTTTCAGAATGTTCAGTTTCTGAAGTCCGAAAACTGATTTCTGGAGATGACAAGAAATCATACTCATCACCTTGATTTTTCCAATCAAACAACTTGCTTTCATCAAAGACAACATCTCGGCTAATGACAAGCTTTTTTGTATTTGGATTATACAACTTATATCCTTTCGAATTTTCCGCGTAGCCAACAAAAACAAGTTTCACACTTTTGTCATCGAGTTTACTTCTCGCCTCATCAGAAACATGCGAGTAAGCCACACTTCCTAATATTTTTAGATGAGAAACATTTGGCTTTCGCTCACTCCAAGCTTCAATCAGTGTCATTTTCTCCAAACTTTTGGTTGGACAGCAATTGGATAAATATACTGCACATGCTACTTCTTCCGCCCAGAAATTCTTTGGCATATTCATACTTTTCAACATACTACGAACCATATTTAAAATAGTTCGATTCTTCCGTTCCACAATGACATTTTGTTGCGGAGATCTGGGAATTGTTAGAGGCCTTCTAATTCCATGTGATTCACAAAATTTGTTGAATTCTAGCGATGTGAATTCTCCTCCATGATCGGTTCTCATGGCTTTAAAATCACAAACCCACTTTGATTTTCCACGAATGCTTTGAATTTTTTAAATGATTCAAAAGATTCAGATTTCTACTTGAGAAAGTAGACCCATGTTTTCCTCGAAAAATCATCGATGAACAATAAGAAATAATTGTTCTTACCAAATGAAGTTGGCTTAAGTGGTCCACAGATATCAGCATGTATTAGTTCCAGAGGTTTCGATGCTCTTGTTAAGGACTCCTTCGGAAAACTTTTTCTTTTTTGCTTTATAATGATGCAATTCTCACATAGTTCCATCTTATCTTTACTCAAATTATTTAAACTTTCAAAGTTTAAATGCCTCATTCGCAAATGCCATATCCATGATGGATCAGAAATGCTAGTCATGAAACACTTCAGAATACCTGTTTCGATGTTGAGAGGAAACATTCTGTTTTTTGTCATAGGCACTTTAGCAATCATCTTCCCTCCATGGCCTTTGAGCACCAGCCCACAGTTCATTATTTCAACTGCATATCCTTTTTCTAACAATTGTCCAATGCTCAAAATATTTGACTTCAAAGCAGGAACATAATCAACATCGGAAATAAGTTGTTGATCTCCATTCTTTAGTTTAATCAAAACATCTCCTCTTCCATCAATCGAAACTTTAGTTGTATCTCCAAAAGAAATGTTTCCTCCAAACGATTTATCAAAAGTGGTGAACAAATCTTGGTTACCTGTCATGTGATTGCTAGCACCAGTGTCAAGATACCAAATTTCCCCAGCTCTTTGCTCATCCTCACTTTTGCATGTCATTAACAGAGTTGACTCTTCATTTTCGGATTCAAGATAATGATTCTTTTCTTCTTTCTTTTCTGTATTTTGGCATTCACTTGCGTAGAGGCCAAACTTTTGACAAGAGAACATCTTATTTCCGCTTTATTCCTTCCTCTTCGTTGCTGAAAATATGATCTACCACGACCTCTCGAGTATTGATTTTGATTATTCGAATCGTCATGGTATCCTTTTGAGTATTGATTATTAGACTCACCATTGTATCCATTCCATCTTCCTCCTCTTCCTCGAGAATTTCTGCGTCCACGTCCTCTTTCATGGTTTTTGCCTCTTCCTCGTCTACGGCTTCCATGACAAAAATTTTTAGAATCTTCATTCTTCTCTCCCAAATAAAGTTTGGTTTGCAAGATTTGAGAAGGTTGTTCTTCCTTTCTTTTAAATCTATCTTCATGCTCTTAAAGAGATACCATCAATTGATCAATACTCATGGAATCCAGATCTTTTGATTCCTCTATAGCCACAAAAATATAGTCAAATCTTGCATCAAGTGATCGAAGAATTTTTTTCAATCACATGAACATTCTCTATTTTCTCTTCAAGTCTCTTCAACTGGTTGACAGTGACAAGAACACGGGAAATATATTCCAAAATCGATTCCGACTCTTTCATATTCAAAGATTCAAACTCTCTTCTCAAAGTTTGAAGGCGAATACGTATGACTTTGTCACTTCCTTTAAATGAATTTTGAAGCAAATCCCATGCATCCTTAGACGTTGATGTCGTGGCTATTTTTTCAAAAAACACCATCATCTACATAAAGTTCAATGGTGGACAATGCCTGCTGATCCTTCTGTTCAGATTTTTGCCAAGCTGTTCTTTGAGCTTGACTCAACGCTTCTTCATCTCCGGGAGCTTCCACACCTTTTTCTACAGCATCCCACACACCTTGAGAACGCATCAGGGTCTTCATCTTAATACTCCAGTTGCTGTAATTTTCCTTTGTCAGTTTCGGAAAATGTACGAGAAGAGGATTCATGGTGATGTCTTATACACTTCATTCAAATCTCTCTGATACCACTTTGTTGGAGTATGGAGGCAAAAATATTTTTTTACAGCTCTCTTTAAAATAGATTTCATTCCAGAATTTATAAAAAATTACAACGACAAATATTAAATGCATACTAATTAATGATTGGAAAATGAACTTTTGACTGATATCAATTCTTCAAGCATTCCAAGCAAAAGTCTCTTGAGATCACATGTTTAATTTTTATCAATAATATTATATAATGAAAAATCAATATCCTTGATAGAGGTTTAACTCATGAAATATGATTGCAATCAAAAGGCCAGCTTTTTCACAGAAGTCTCTCATTTTTTTCACAAAATCTCACTATCAATATAACGTACTGTGCTGCATGTTAGTTAGATTTCATGCGAAACTCCTTTTTTTCACAGAATCTCATTTTTTCACATAATTTCGGCATGAAGGGGATTAAAACCAAGCATCCAACCCTCGAACAAAACTACCTGTAGATAAAAGGAGAAAATCAAAAGTAGTATAAGATTTGAATACAACCTTCGATAAATACTGATTTTAAGGCTTCCAAGAAAAATTGAAAACATAAGTTCACAAAATCTACACAATAAATACTGGTCTCCATATAACAAACATAAAAAAGTTTACTCTACGAATTCTCGCTCAAAAATCATCACAATAACTCAATAATAACCAATACATTGAGAATTTCGAACGATATCACGTACATTATCTACTTCAACACTAATACTTTATCGATTCCGGGAAGCTTACAATCACTGAAGAAACGAGCTGAAAATAATCATGAAATGACCAAAAACTTCATTTTGAACCCGAGCTTAAATAATTTTTAAGACTCGAATTACAACCATGTGGAATAGGTGCAACAGCTTCTCACCGGAAAACTCGTCGAACATGACTGAAACGGGCTGGAAAAATACAGGTCTTGGCTTAGATATTTTTTATTTCGAATCTAAACTAAATGACAACAAAACAAAACAACCTAAAATCAAAGACAAAATCGCCGGAAAACTTGCTGAATGTGACTAAAACCAGCTATGTTTTTCCATCGCGATATCAAATCCCATGCATATAAATCTACAAGAAATACCAAAAAATCAGGCCCAACAGTGGAAACAAGCAAAAAACATCACTTATAGCTAACTAAAATCCTTAACTAGGCTAACATATACTCACTTAAGCTAATCTGATTCTAGAATTATACATTTGTCTGTTGTCAGTCCACTGATGGCGATAGCCCCAAAACATGATCACTAATCCGCTACAACCCCGGCAGCGCTCCGTAGCCTCATGGCCTTCCAGAAAAATGCCTAAAACCCCTAAAAGCTAAATAGAATGGAGAGGAGCAGAATTGGAAATAAGCAATGAGGGAGGGTCTCGGCACCCCTTTTTATAGACGTAGATTAGATGGTCCGATCTCCGAGATTGGATCTTCTTATTTCCCGCAAGCAACCCCCTCCGAACACATGTCCTCTTATCCAATAGCTGGCTACCGAAAAAGTTCGTATCGTCCGATCTCTAGGTGTAACGTCCGAAATTTTCCTACGTGATTTCGCATGCATAATTAGGAAAATAATTAATTTAAAATTTAGAAAAGAGGGTGAAATGATTTTTTGTGATACTATATGATTTATATGCAGGATTTAAAATTTTATTTTAGCATTTAACCCGCAATAAATTTGTGAATTTTTTAGAAATGTTATTTTTCGATAGCGTAGACGGGTCTGTGGATGAACAAGTGGTAGCGCTTAATCGTGTCACGCCCAAATTACCCAACTCAATCAGATAATCACTAAAAATGTAGTAGTGTGCGTAGGGATCGTTCCCACGAGGAAAGAGAAATTTAATGTGTCCTAAGTAAACAAAAGGGGATTTTGAGATTTGAGATTAACTACTAAAAATTTAAATAATTAAATATTCAACTTATCACTATCATGCAAGATTGAAAATTAAACTGGAGAAATCAATAAGAGACAAGACTTGGTATCAGTCGACTACATCCTTGATATTCATTCATTCAATCACCGATTCCCTAAAAATAATTAATCCTATTAAATATTCGTCATTGAAAATCAAATTCCTGTTTCACCTTAATTTTAGTTAATTAGAAAACAGCATTCTAAATTAACCCTTACTAGTAAATTAACCCAGATAACAACAATCTATATTTAAATCCAAGGTAGTATTCAAACTAGTAAAACTGACGAACCTAGACAACACAAACACCAGCGGTTGTATTTAGCCTAGTCAATAACTGATCCTACAATTTAATAAATTCAACAGCAGAATATATCAAACGTAGTTTCTTCGCAAATTAGTTCATTCAAACAATTACGGATTTGAATTCTAATTTAGCTATAGCTTGCAAAACAAAATCTTAAGATGGCCAATCCTAAAATCTCGCATACAAACATGAAATAAACCAAATAAGTTATTGATTCTTAACAAGAATTAAACACTACAAATCGAATCTCATGAATAAAATATATCAAGGTTTCGTCTCCCTAAACCAAGTATAAAAGGTTTAGCTACAACGATTCATCACCAAATCGAGAAAAATTCAAAGAAAAAAATAAAACTAGAGAGAAAACTGAAGAACAAAACCTAGCCTCCAAGAGAGATTCTCCAAAATCTGATAATAATCATCAAAAACGGAATTAAGAGTCTAATAAAGCCTAGAGTCCAAAATAACAAAATTTCCAAAATTATAAAATTATTCCAGAACAGGCTAGCGCGCTCGATCGCATTGAGTACGTCCGATCGAGCGCGCAATAATATGCAATTCACTGCCTTGAAATTCCTCGGCCCGCGCTCGATCGCCTCGAGTTCATCCGCTCGAGCGGGCGGAAAATACTCTGCCCACTGTCTTCAAAATCCAAATGTTGCGCTCGACCCTATTGAGTTCGTGCGATCGAGCGCATGGAAAATGGCCAACATTCTGCCTTCATTTTCTTCAACTTGAAATCTCCTACACATTAAACTCGGGAGTATGTTACAAAACTAAGATAAAACATGAACAAAACAATAAAATGCATGCAAAATAATAACAAAAAATCAACAAAATATGCAAACAAAAACGACTATCAAATACCCCCACACTTAATCCTTGCTCGCCCTCGAGCAAGTCATGCAAAAATAGACTGAAACAAAAAACAAACACATAAGTAAGGATGATCATGCTTAAAATAGCCTCAGAGAAAACCACTTTATTAAAAACAAGATCATAGCAACTCTCAATTATCAATGATACACCTTCAGTCGAATGCGAACGTATGTGTATGCCATGTTACCCCAGTTACATGCAACTTCAAAAGACAAGGTTTCAAGACTGTTCGCCGACCTAAAAACAAATCAGTGTAAGCTTCACAATCAAGAACTCTCCTCTCAACAATCCATCAACAAAACACAACTCTCTCAAGCTAACTAAGCACTAATTTGCGATTTCTTTTGCAGTCCCAATAATTACCCACATACTTAGCTATGAAATAGTGAATAAGATTTCAAACACATTTCAAGCCCGGATGGAACTGATGCCTTACTAATTTATTTTTTTTAAGGCTAAACCCCATTTTATTTTTTTTCGCAGACTTAGCCACAAACAAGATGAGTAGGATTTCAAACATCTTGCTTGCAACCCGGATGGAGTTGATTACTTCATAAACATGCTATAAAAGCTGATTTTTTTTTCTTTTCCTACTTCTAAAAATACCCAGGAGAGTAAATGCTAAATTAACAGGATCATCAAGGCTTGAGAACCATCAAGTTCCACAAACACCTATTGTTGTGCAGTGGTCCAACAGACATCCACGATATCTAATACATCGCTACACTTCACCGGTTAAACATGCGTGCTTAAAAATATTCAACAATCAAACTACGGTTTCTCAAATCCAAACAAGAGTAAAATTTTTCAAAAATTCATTTTTCAACTATCTCGTCATAGGCTAGAAAGGCTAGATATCATCCTTTACTTATGCACACAAAACACACATGAAACAATTTACGAACTATATGCAAATACGAAACAAAAACAAATGCAAGACAAAATACCAAATACTGAATGCACCCCCCCACACTTATCTAAAGCATTTCCCTCAATTCTCTAGCACTAAAAACACAACACACAACACAAATAACAAAATGATAACGAGATGCAAAATTAAAACAGAACTCCCCTGGTTCAAATGTTGGTGGTGTCGTCCTCTTTGGCCTCAGGCTGAATAATGGAAGACTCCTATTGAAAATTGGATGGCAGATGGGGCGGCTAGGCTCCTGAAAACAAAGAAAATAAAACATAAAAACTAAATGAAAGAGAAAAACTAAATAAAAGAAAGAATACTGGGTTGCCTCCCAGCCAGCGCTTGATTTTTAGTCGTCGGCTTGACCCTCAGAAGCACTCCTCAAATAACGGCTGACGCCCAAAATAAGTGTCATATGGCACCACAAATGGGTCTTGGTTCCATAAGCCCTCAAGCTTGGCCAGATATAAACAGTTAAAGTTCGTCACCGCAACAACACTCCATAGCTGGTAAACATAGGAAGAGAACATCTCTGCGGGCTCTCGGAAGCCAAAATCTTTTGAAACTGGTACTAATGGAAAGGAAGGATCTTGGGGATGCATATATGATAATGCTATCGATGAGCTCATATCGATAGACTTTTGAACTCCGTCATCCTCAAACTCAAATGGCAACAAATTTCCATCATAAGCTATTTCTTCTATAACATCTTCCGGTTGAGGTCCAATAAGAAGAAAAGACTCAAACGCCTCTAAATCTTCAGCATTATTTGATTCGCACTCTCAATCCTGGTTCTCTGAGGCATCATCATCGAACCAAATTGGGTTGGTCACTGCTTGAGTATCTTGCTTCCCTTCTTGTTCTCGGTGTTCATAAACGATTGATCTCTTGATATTCTCTATTTTCTCCACAAGGTCGCATCCAGACTTTTTCAGATCTTCTACAGTTTCCACAGTCGATGCCACAAGCTTGCTCATGATATCTTCCAGCGGATGTAAGATCAACTGCGAACAAATTCCCTCCTCCTTTTGAAGCTCGAATGGTTGGTCTTTAAAATCTGGGTATTGAGAGTGTGAATACCGATAATAGTCAAACTCGGCCATATCATCCAACAGATGTCTCATGGTATCATCATCTCGGCAAAATATTGAAATACCGGCTGTGAAAGCTCCATCAGTTATCCATTTTCTTGTCGCTGCATCCAAACCATTAAGAAAATATGTAAGAAGAGGATAGTTAGAAAATTCATGATACCGGAAGATGGTTACTAAATCTTTGAATCTCTTCCATGCTGCGTAGAATGGCTCTCCGTGTTGCTGGATAAAACTTGTGAATACTTGTCGATTTGACATCTCAAAGTATTACACCACAAAAATTCTTGCAAAAAGAGAAAACAAAACGGTGAAAAAATAAATAAATAAAAACAAAAATAAAATAAACGCCGTCCCCGGAAACGGTGCCAAAATTTCGTAGCGCTTAATCGTGTCACGCCCAAATTATCCAACTCAATCAGATAATCATGAAAAATGTAGTAGTGTGAGTAGGGATCGTTCCCACGAGGAAAGGGAAATTTAATGTGTCCTAAGTAAACAAATGGGGATTTTGAGATTTGAGATTAACTACTAAAAATTTAAACAATTAAATATTCAACTTATCACTATCATGCAAGATTGAAAATTAAACTGGAAAAATAAATAAGAGACAAGAATTGGTATCAGTCGACTACACCCTTGATATTCATTCATTCAATCATCGATTCCCTAAAAATAATTAATCCTATTAAATATTCGTCATTGAAAATCAAATTCTTGTTTCACTTTAATTTTAGTTAATTAGAAAACAGCATTCTAAATTAACCCTTACCAGTAAATTAACCCAGATAACAGCAATCTAGATTTAAATCCATGGTAGAATTCAAACTAGTAAAACTGACGAACCTAGACAACACAAACACCAGCGGTTGTATTTAGCCTAGTCAATAATTGATCCTACAATTTAATAATTCAACAGCAGAATATATCAAACGTAGTTGCTTCGCAAATTAGTTCATTCAAACAATTACGGATTGAATTCTAATTTAGCTATAGCTTGCAAAACAAAATCCTAAGATGGTCAATCCTAAAATCTCGCATACAAACGTGAAATAAACCAAATCAGTTATTGATACTTAACAAGAATTAAACACTACGAATCGAATCTCATGAATAAAATATATCAAGGTTTCGTCTCCCTCAACCAAGTATAAAAGGTTTAGCTACAACGATTCATCACCAAATCGATAAAAATTCAAAGAAAAAAATAAAACTAGAGAGAAAACTGAAAAACAAAACCTAGCCTCCAAGAGAGATTCTCCAAAATCTGATAATAATCCACAAAAACGGAATTAAGAGTCTAATAAAGCATAGAGTCCAAAATAACAAAATTTCCAAAATTATAAAATTATTACCGAACAGGCTAGTACGCTCGTTCGCATTGAGTACGTCCGATCAAGCGCGCAATAATATGCAATTCACTGCCTTGAAATTTCTTGGCCCGCTCTCGATCGCCTCGAGTTCGTCCGCTCGAGCGGCCGAAAATACTCTGCCCACTGTCTTCAAAATCCAAATGCTGCGCTCGACCCTATTGAGTTCGTGCGATCGAGCACATGGAAAATGGCCAACATTCTGCCTTCATTTTCTTCAACTTGAAATCTCCTACACATTAAACCTGGGAGTATGTTATGAATGTAAATGCATGCAAAAGACAAAACTAAGATAAAACATGAACAAACCAATAAAATGCATGAAAACTAATAACAAAATATCAACAAAATATGCAAACAAAACACGACAATCAAATACCCCAACAATTAATCTTTGCTTGCCCTCGAGCAAGTCATGCAAAAATAGACTCAAACAAAAAACAAACACATAAGTAAGGACGATCATGCTTAAAATAGCCTCAGAGAAAACCACTTTAGCAACTCTCAATCATCAATGATACACCTTCAGCCGAATGCGAATGTGTGTGTGTTCCATGTTACCCTAGTTACATGCAACTTCAAAAGACAAGGTTTCAAGACTGTTTGCCGACCTAAAAACAATTCAGTGTAAGCTTCACAATCAAGAACTCTCCTCTTAACATTCCATCAACAAAACACAACTCTCTGAAGCTAATTAAGCACTAATTTGCGATTTCTTTTGCAGTCCCAATAATTATCCGCATACTTAGCTATGAAATAGTGGATAGGATTTCAAACACATTTCAAGCCCGGATGGAACTGATGCCTTACTAATTTAATTTTTTCAAGGCTAAACCCCATTTTATTTTTTTTCGCAGACTTAGCCACAAACAAGATGAGTAGGATTTCAAACATCTTTCTTGCAACCCGGATGGAGTTGATTACTTCATAAACATGCTATAAAAGCTGTTTTTTTTTCTTTTCCTACTTCTAAAAATACCCAAGAGAGTAAATGCTAAATTAACAGGATCATCAAGACTTAAGAACCATCAAGTTCCACAAATACCTATTGTTGTGCAATGGTCCAACAGGCATCCACGATATCTAATACATCGCTACACTTCACCGGTTAAACATGTGTGCTTAAGAATATTCAACAATCAACCTACGGTTTCTCAAATCCAATCAAGAGTAAAATTTTTCAAAAATTCATTTTTCAACTATCTCGTCATAGGCTAGAAAGGCTAGAAATCATCCTTTACTTATGCACACAAAACACACATGAAATAATTTACGAGCTATATGCAAATACGAAACAAAAACAAATGCAAGACAAAATACCAAATACTGAATGCACCCCCCCACACTTATCTAAAGCATTTCCCTCAATTCTCTAGTACTAAAAACACAACACACAACACAAATAAAAAAATGATAACGAGATGCAAAATTAAAAAAAAACTCCCCTGGTTCAAATGTTTGCGTTGTCGTCCTCTTTGGCCTCAGGCTGAATAATGGAAGACTCCTATTGAAAATTGGACGGCAGATGGGGCAACTAGGCTCCTGAAAACAAAGAAAATAAAACATAAAAACTAAATGAAAGAGAAAAACTAAATAAAAGAAAGAATACTGGGTTGCCTCCCAGCCAGCGCTTGATTTTTAGTCGTCGGCTTGACCCTCAGAAGAACTCCTCAAATAACGGCGGACGCCCAAAATAAGTGTCATATGACACCACAAATGGGTCTTGGTTCCATAAGCCCTCAAGCTTGGCCAGATATAAACAGTTAAAGCTCGTCACCGCAACAACACTGCATAGCTGGTAAACATAGGAAGAGAACATCTCTGCGGGCTCTCGGAAGCCAAAATCTTTTGAAACTGATACTAATGGAAAGGAAGGATCTTGGGGATGTGTATATGATAATGCTATCGATGAGCTCCGTCATCCTCAAACTCAAATGGCAACAAATTTCCATCATAAGCTATTTCTTCTATAACATCTTTCGGTTGAGGTCCAATAAGAAGAGAAGACTCAAACCTCCTAAATCTTCAACATGATTTGATTCGCACTCCCAATCCTGGTTCTCTGAGGCATCGTCATCGAACCAAATCGGGTTGGTCACTGCTTGAGTATCTTGCTTCACTTTCTGTTCTCGGTGTTCAAGAACGATTGATCTCTTGATATTCTCTATTTTTTCCACAAGGTCGCATCTAGACTTTTTCAGATCTTCTACAGTTTCCATAGTCGATGCCACAAGCTTGCTCATGATATCTTCCAGCGGATGTAAGATAAACTGCGAACAACTTTCCTCCTCCTTTTGAAGCTCGAATGGTTGGTCTTTAAAATATGGGTATTGAGAGTGTGAATACCGGTAATAGTCAAACTCGGCCATATCATCCAACAGGTGTCTCATGGTATCATCATCTCGGCAAAATATTGAAATACCGGCTGTGAAAGCTCCATCAGTTACCCATTTTCTTGTCGCTGCATCCAAACCATTAAGAAAATATGTAAGGAGAGAATAGTTAGAAAAATCATGATACCTGAAGATGGTTACTAAATCTTTGAATCTCTTTCATGCTGCGTAGAATGGCTCTCCGTGTTGCTGAATAAAACTTGTGAATACTTGTCGATTTGACATCTCAAAGTATTACACCACAAAAATTCTTGCAAAAAGAGAAAAAAAAACGGTGAAAAATAAATAAATAAAAACAAAAACACAAATAAAATAAACGCCGTCCCAGGCAACGACGCCAAAATTTGGTAGCGCTTAATCGTGTCACGCCCAAATTACCCAACTCAATCAGATAATCACGAAAAATGTAATAGTGTGAGTAGGAATCGTTCCCACGAGGAAAGGGAAATTTAATGTGTCCTAAGTAAACAAAAAGGGATTTTGAGATTTGAGATTAACTACTAAAAATTTAAACAATTAAATATTCAACTTATCACTATCATGCAAGATTGAAAATTAAACTGGAAAAATCAATAAGAGACAAGACTTGGTATCAGTCGACTAAACCCTTGATATTCATTCATTCAATCATCGATTCCCTAAAAATAATTAATCCTATTAAATATTCGTCATTGAAAATCAAATTCCTGTTTCACATTAATTTTAGTTAATTAGAAAACAGCATTCTAAATTAACTCTTACCAGTAAATTAACCCAGATAACAGCAATCTAGATTTAAATCCACGGTAGTATTCAAACTAGTAAAACTGACGAACCTAGACAACACAAACACCAGCGGTTGTATTTAGCCTAGTCAATAATTGATCCTACAATTTAATAAATTCAACAGCAGAAAATATCAAACTATTTGCTTCGAAAATTAGTTCATTCAAACAATTACGGATTTGAATTCTAATTTAGATATAGCTTGCAAAACAAAATCCTAAGATGGCCAATCCTAAAATCTCGCATACAAACATGAAATAAACCAAATCAGTTATTGATACTTAACAAGAATTAAACACTACGAATCGAATCTCATGAATAAAATATATCAAGGTTTCGTCTCCCTCAACCAAGTATAAAAGGTTTAGCTACAACGATTCATCACCAAATCGATAAAAATTCAAAGAAAAAAAAGAAAACTAGAGAGAAAACTGAAGAATAAAACCTAGCCTCCAAGAGAGATTCTCCAAAATCTGATAATAATCCTCAAAAACGGAATTAAGAGTTTAATAAAGCCTAGAGTCCAAAATAACAAAATTTTCAAAATTATAAAATTATTCCCGAACAGGCTAGCGCGCTCGATCGCATTGAGTACGTCCGATCGAGCGCGCAATAATATGCAATTCACTGCCTTGAAATTCCTCGGCCCGCGCTCGATCGCCTCGAGTTCGTCCGCTCGAGCGGGCGGAAAATACTCTGCCCACTGTCTTCAAAATCCAAATGCTGCGCTTGACCCTATTAAGTTCATGCGATCGAGCGCATGGAAAATGGCCAAAATTCTGCCTTCATTTTCTTCAACTTGAAATCTCCTACACATTAAACCCAGGAGTATGTTATGAATGTAAATGCATGCAAAAGACAAAACTAAGATAAAACATGAACAAATCAATAAAATGCATGCAAACTAATAACAAAATAGCAACAAAATATGCAAACAAAACACGACTATCAACAAGATGAAGAATTTTCACCCAAAATATTTTATTGAGGATTATTAGGCTCTAAATTATTCTTTTTAAGGTTTTTGTAAAAGGAGATAAGAGTTTTAATATATATATATATATATATATATATATATATATAAGCCCAATTTTCATCAAAATAATCCATTTTAAGAGCCTTTAGTAGGCTTTACAAAGCCCATATCATATTATTACGAAATGTTTTTTGAAATATCAGATTTTTAATGGGCTCTTTGTTTTTAAACTTGAATTATTAATTTATGAAGCCCAGTCCAACAACCACGCAAATAAATAACCAAGATTGGCCCTCATTTTTATTTCCCATTCTTACGTGAACCGCCTCTAGCAGATTTCATCGTCTTCTTCCCATTCACAACACACATTTCACAATCCTTTGAAAATTTTTGCAAGATTTTTAAGATTCGTTCATCCAGGAGAACCCTCTACGCATCGATATCGCACTTTTGATTGAAATCTTCACAAAAGCACATTTGAATTATCTTCTTGGCCACCATTTAAGTCATATTAATCTGATTCATGCATGAAAGGTTTGATCTAACATGATGTGTGTGATTTATATGAAGATCTTTCACTAATATATATGTTGTCCAAGTTTTTTTGCTTTCCTCACATGTTTTTCTCACGTTTTCTGCCATGGATGGTTCTAGACTGCTGGCTCATGGTTAGGGGTTGTGTTAGGGTCCCTAGGGTTGGACTAAATGGTGTCTTGAAGCTGGTCTAGGCTTGAAATGAAGCCAAACTCAAAAAGTGCACAGCAGCTCACTGGTTAAGGGTTTCTGGAAGAAGGGTTCAAACAGATGGTGTGGGCTCGGTTAGGGCTCAGGCTTGTCAAATTAGGACCGCCCAGATGTGGGCTAAGTTTGGGTGGTGGTGCTCAGAGTCAGCGGCCGCAGCCATGTAAGGGTTGCTGGTCGCGAGCGAGGGGGCTAGGAAGATGGGGTTCGAGTTTGTGGTTTTCTGGCGGGCCGAGCTCGGGTTCTTGGGTCTGGGTCAAGTCGGGTCTAAAATGTTGTGAGTCAAGTTATTTGAGTCCGGGTCTGGGTTATGTTAGTTGGGCTTGGGTATTTTTAATTTAAAATAATTAAGAGTTTAAGTTATAATTTTGGGCTAAGTTAGATTTAAATAACTATTTGGGATATTTAATTTTTATATTTTGGGCTTAAATAATTATTTAAATAAGACCATTAATTTTCATGGGTCTGGGTGTCTGTGAGAATTATTGATCCAGATCATGTTAAATTGAGCTTATTGAGACATAATAAGTTATTATTGGGCTTGGGTTATTTAATGGGCCAAGTTAAGAACTAACGGGCTTGAATAAGATATTTGAGCTAAAATTTAAGTTAATGGGCATAAGTTCAATTATTGGGCCAGTCTGGTAATTTATGGGTTTAAGTCTAAGGGGTCAGCAGCTTGAACAAGTCCATGAAAATTCATTGTCCGTAAATATATATTTTATTCATGCATGTATATTTTTTATATATAAGTATAATTTTTATCAAAATAAATTTAATATATATTTACGGGCAGATTTTATGAAAATGATATCATGAAAAAATTTTAAGTTCATGCATGATGAAAGAATATTTTTATGAATAATGTTGGACATGTAAAAATATTTTAAGGAAGTTGAAGTGAGCGTGTGACAATCCACGAGATTGAGGATGACATGCATATGCCCGGAGCACTTTCCATATGCTACGAGACTATGAGTCAGGATACTGGGGCCCGATTGCCTTTTCACATGATTATGATTGTGCGCCTATGGATTCGGATTGAGCCTGGTGAAGTGACATAAGAGGTGGAGATCCCACCGCCACGTACGTTAGTTCTTTGATTGATCAATCACACATGTTACGGTCACACGACATTGATGCAACCTAAAAGAAAGTTTCAAGTTATGACATGTCATATGATATTATGTATGATGATTGAGCTAAGTTATGATTATGCACGTTATGTTTATGATCCAGCTAAGATTTACAATTTTAAGAGCATGCATGAATACATGAGTTTATATGTACGTAGTATATGTTATGTGCTTGCATGGATTTTTTCATGTTGTTATTATTGGATAGAGCGTGTTGACCCCCTAGCCTCACTAGACTTAAATGGTGCATGTGAGCAAGATTTTGATGTTGAGCATGTGGTCCCGACTAGCTGTGAGGATGTATGAGCTCCCGGCAGCTGGCTCGCCCGTGACCTTAGCAAATTATTTTTCAGTGGTTTTTGGGATGTGATACATTTTTTTCGCACATGTTTTATTATTTTATCAGTTTATGGATTTTATGGTAATATGCTGTGAAGGATTGAAGTTATAACATTTTTATTCATGGATTTTATGTTTAAGTATTATTTTTAGACATATTTTTGTTTGCATGCAAAAATAGTATTTTTGTGTATTACACTTTATTGAAATTTACTTTTAAGTTTAAATACATATATGTACGAGAATATATGTATTGTTTTCATTTCTTTAAACCAAGTATAAATATTTATTTATATATAGTATAAAGTGTAAAAAAAAATTCAATAGTAAGTATGAGTCATTTCAGTTGGTACAGAGCAAGGTCCTTGAAGGGTGACTAGCCTGCTACGTGGAGCTCAGAACCGCACTACCAGTTAATGAGTTTTAATATTTTACTTATGTTTTATGTTACGGGGCACAAGATTTATGCTTTAATGATTTATGTTATAAAAATATTGAAGATACTTAGTTATGCATTGCAATCACGTGAGAGATTTATGGAATTGTAGTATGCCTCACAGAAGAATTACTCAGGAAACTAACATCGATGACTCCAGCACAGAGGAAGAGGGAGCTCGTGGAAATCCACCTCCACCACCTCAGCTCACCCCGTTCGAGAGGGCCAGTGTTGATATGCTGGCAGGGATTACTAGGATGTTTGAGCACCAGAATTCAAAGCCAAAGAAGTCCCATGAGAAGGATGTAGCATAGCGGTTCTGTAAGCAGGGACCCAAGGAGTTTGGAGGCTCCACTGATCCACTCGTTGCTGAAGAGTGGATTCGCTCTCTGGAGACTATTTATGCCAACATGGGGATTACTGATGCCGCTAAGGTGAGGTGTGCTATTTTTATGCTGAAAAATAATGCAGCTCTCTGGTGGTAAGGCGCAGTGGTTGGTTTGGATTTGGCTATGTTGTCATGGGCGGAATTCAAGAAGAATTTCTTTGTGAAATATTTCACAGATGATGCGCGCAGCCAGCTGGTTTGGGATTTCATGAGTCTCCGTTAGGGGGAAAAACCTGTTGCTGAGTATGTTAAGCATTTTGAGAGAGGATGCCACTTCGTACCCTTGATTGCGAATGACGAGAAGGAGAGGCTAAGACACTTCACAGATGGCTTGAGATCTGATATTAAGCACGATGTGTATATTGAAGATGTGGCGAATTACAAGGCGGCAGTGAACATGGCATTTAGATCTGAGAAAAGGAGAAGAGAGATGCAGGTAGACTATAAGAAGAAGAGGTAGTTGTAGCAGCCTTTCAGGGGTCAGTCTTTGCAACTGGCGAAAAAGTGGTTTACAGGGCCGTCTAAGGGCCCAAATCCACCCAGACAGCAGCAGAGGCTGCAAGTCCAGCAGAGGACACATCAGCGGGGGGCAGCCACCCTGAACCCTAGATGGATACCCTTATGCAAGACGTGTAATAAGCCTTATTAGGGGCAATGTATGGCTGGATCGGGAGTGTGCTATAGGTGCAAGGTACCAGGACATATTGCAATGAACTTCCCGAATATGAAGAAAATAGCAGGCCGTGTGTATGTTATGAAGGCTAAAGAGGCAGACACGGATACATCTCTGATCACGAATAATCCTAACTTATGTCTTTACAATCCAGTGATTTGCATGTTTAATTAAGAACTGCATAAGAAATTGTTTGACTATTTGTATTTTGGTTTTTTCGAAATTGCATGAGTAGTATAGGATGAAATTTCTAAAAATTTATGGTTAGAGCATGCTTAGGTGGGACTATTGTGTGCTATGGGTTTAACTGACAGTTCTTAAGTTTCGTGTATCCGTTGGGAAATTTTTTGAGTGCAGGGAAGATTCTCGTTACTGGTAATGCTACGTATGCATTGCTAGATTCTAGAGCTACGCATTCATTTATCTCTCAAGAGTTTATTAGGCGGGTAGGCATTATACCCGAGGATACTGTTACGAGCTATGATGCTACCTTGCCATCTGGCAAGATTATTACTACCACCAGTGTGCTTAGTGGGTTGGAGTTAGAGCTTCAGGGGAATATGATTAGAGTCGATCTAGTGGTACTACCTGTATCAGGATTAGATCTTATTCTGGGCATGGATTGGTTGACAGTTAATGGAGCTTCGATAAATTTTTGGAAGCGGACAATATCAGTGAACCCGTCAGGCAGAGATTCCTTAATTTTATTTGCAGCTTAGAGCTGCAGTGCTTCACATGTCATCTCTTGTGTACGTGCGAGGAAGTTGTTTCGGAAAGGTTGCCAGGGATTCCTTGCGAGTGTGGTTGCAGCAGGTGAGCTATCTACTAGAGTTGTTGCAGATGTGAAGATTGTTCGCGAATTTCTGGATGTCTTTCCGGATGATGTAGCGGGAATTTCACCAGTCAGAGAAGTTGAGTTCAGTATTGAGCTACTACTAGGTACTGTGCCTATCTCAAAGGCACCATATCGTCTTTCTCCCACTGAAAAGAAAGGATTGAAGGAGTAGATTCAAGAGCCTCTAGAGAAGGACTTCATTCACCCTAATTTCTCACCTTGGGGTGCGCCAGTTCTATTTGTGAAGAAGAAGGATTGTAACACCTAGAAGTATTTTTTCGTTAAACCGTATGCATAATTAGAAAATTTAATTATTTAAAATAGAAAAAAATAAAATAAAAATAAATTAAGGGGTTAAATGACTTTTATTTGCCAAGTTTATGTGTTTTAAATTTATTTATGACATTTAACCCGGATATTTTGAGTGTTATGAATTTTTGAAGAATAATGTTATTTGCGAGCCCGTAAAAGGTACGGTGGTCGATTGAGATGAAAGTTTTATTGAAAATTTTACCCAAATTTTTTTTAAGAGCCTAAAATAATTATTTTAAGGCTTATTTTATAGAAAATTTTAGGTTTTAAATATATAAATATTTTAAAGTGCATTTTTCACCTAAATGGGTCAATTTAAGGACTTTTAGGGAACTTTTAAATTGGGCCTTTGAATTATTTCGAAAATTTTCCTTTATACTGCCCAAAATGATTGGAGGTGGGCTAGGATCCTTATACATTTTATATATATGGGCCCTTATGCTAGTATTTATTCTTTTGGGGCCCATGACCCATCAAGGATTTAATTGGGCCAAGTGAGGAGCCCTTATGCTTTCCCTTTTTGTTCCTCGTCATTCGCCTCCATCTTCATTGTCTGAGAAAAGCAGGATCTCGGCTGCCCCTTTCACTAGCACACACATCACGCGAAAATTTGTAGGGATTTCAAGATTTTTTTGCGGAAACGTGATCGCCTCGTCGCGAGCTTCGTTTTCCCATCTTTTGTTCTTTGATTAAGGCATGTTCGATTTTTTTCCTCTCACCATTTAGATCGATATAGCATTTGTTTGGTTGAGAAAAATCTATGCTAGCATTTGTGTGGGATGTTGAACTCATGATTTTAATAGTTGTACATCGTGTTCCCCTTTTTCCCTGTTTTGTCGAGGGATCGGTTCTTGTCTTGTTTTCTGGCCAAGTTGGTTCCGTGAGTGATGGCCCTGGATCAGTAGTTAGGTCAGGCCCTTAGAGTCCTAAGGAAGTGAGGAAACGGGCTGGAGTTGTGAAGAAGGGGCGGATCATTGCTTTGAGATTGAAAGGGGTGTTGTACGCTGGTTGATATGAATCTTTGATGAGCATAATTAGCAAACACGATTAATAACAGAAATCACGAATAATCAAAACCAAAGAAAACTTTCAGATAATTTGAAAACCTTCAGATAATTTGTATGTGACAATCTTCAGTGAAAAATCAATTGACAAACATTTTCAAGTAATTAAACTGTGAAAAGTTTGATTTGAAAACCAAAGCAAAGTTTTGAATAAACTTTTTGAGAGAATTTCAATAATTTGTTTATAAACTGAATCTGAATTATTATTAATGAAAATAAACAAAGTATTTATAGTTTACAATAAAAAAATAAAATATAATGCAAAATATGTCCTAAAGATATTCAATATATCATCTAGAAAGTTTTCTAGTAGGTTTAAAATACTTAAAATAGACAAAAATTATTAAAAACCCACGCACACATACAACACGCCAAAATGTGTGTTTTTCCGAAAAATATTGCTCGCTCGAGCGGTAGGAACCCGTGCTCGAATGAGGCATGCTCTGTCCCACAATTCTTTCCGAGCTCGCTCGAGCAAACATAACCCGCGCTCGAGCGACAAACACCCTGCCCGAAAATTTTTATGGCACTCGCTCGAGCGGCACTTTTTTGCGCTCGAGCGAGATGTCTTCTGTCCAAAAATTATTTTCTTCATTCTTTTTGACTTCTAACACTTCAAGGACGCATAGACAACTCCCAAATTGATCTTCAAGTGCTCCAACGCCATCCTGATAATTTAACATCCACATTTGAAGTGACTTCTTGAATTTTTTAGCTCGGCTCCTTGTTATTGGTCCACGAGGCAATTTCAATGGATCCCGAACTTTTCTTGCCACTTGATCCACATTCGAGCTATCCATGATCGCATCATACTCCCCTTATTGAAAAGGATTTGTCCTAAAATCTCGTTCATCCCCTACATCAAACAAAGATAAGTCAGAAATATTAAATGTAGTACTCACATTATACTCACTTGGCAAATCTAATTTGTAGGCATTGTCGTTGATTCGCTCCAAAACTTGAAAAGGACCATCTCCTCGAGGTAACAACTTTGAACATCTCTTCTCCGAAAAATGCTCTTTTCTTAAATGCAACCAAACCCAATCGCCTGGTTCAAACACAACCTTTTTTCTTACCTTGTTCGCTTGCTTGGTATACTGCAAAATCTTTTTCTTGATATTTCCACGTACTTTTTCACGCAAGATCCTCACAAATTCAGCTTTCTTCTTCCCCATCCATATTAACTCTTTCACTCATAGTTAACGACATCAAATCCAATGGAGTCAATGGATTTAAACCATAAACAATTTCAAAAAGTGAATAATTCTTAGTAGAATGCACACTACGATTATAAGAAAATTCAATAAATGGAAAATACTCTTCCCAATTCTTCAAGTTCTTTTTAATGATAGAGCGCAACAATGTCCCTAAAGTTCTATTAACTACCTCAGTTTGTCCATCAGTTTGTGGATGACAACTAGTAGAAAATAATAACTTAGTTCCAAGTTTACACCACAATGTTTTCCAAAAGTAACTCAAAAACCGAGTATCCCTATCAGAAAGAGTACTTCTAGGCATACCATGCAATCTCACAATTTCATTAAAAAACAAATCTGCAACATGCGAAACATCATCTGACTTTTGACATGCAATAAAATGTGTCATTTTAGAAAACCTACCAACCACAACATAAATAGAATCCCTCCCCTTCTTAGACCTCGGTAATCCAAGAACAAAATCCATAGAAATGTATACCCATGGTTCATTAGGTACTATAAGTGGAGTATATAACTCATGTGATTGTGATCTAGAATTTTCCTTCCTACAAGTCACACACCGCTCACACATCTTCTCAACAGCATGTTTCATATGTGGCCAACAAAAGTGTTCATGCAAAATTTGATATGTCTTAGCCACACCAAACAAGTAATTCCCTAATGGAAGACTTAGGAATGCATAATTTATCTTTCTTAAACAAATAACCATCATGCATGTAAAAGTTATGCTTTGGACCACGCATACACGACGCATTGATCTCACCAAAGTCAATATCGCTCGCATACAACTCTTTCACATGCTCAAACCCCAAAAATTTAGAATCTAAAGTACTTAAGAGCACGTACCTTCGCGACAACGCATCCGCTACTATCATTCTCCTTACCTTGCTTATACTTGATTACATAAGGAAAAGTCTCCACGAACGCTATCCATTTGGCATGTCTTTTATTTTGTTTCTATTGCCCCTTGAGAAGCTTCAAGGACTCATCATCCATATGAATCATGAACTCTTTTGGCCTCAAGTAATGCTGCCATGTCTCGAGTACCCTCACCAACGCATAGAACTCTTTGTCGTTGGTAGGATAATTCAAGGACGCTCCACTCAACTTCTCTCTGAAATACGCTACTGGTCTTCCACCTTGCGTCAAGACGTCTCCAATTCCTACACCTGATGCATCACATTCAATTTCAAAATTATTAGTAAAATCAGGCAAAACAAGTAAAGGAGCATTAATTAACTTTTGCTTAATGATATTAAAAGACTTCTCTTGCTCCTCGCCCCAATGAAATGAAACGTTTTTCTTGATAACCGCAGTCATGGGTGCTGCCAATGTAATAAAATCCTTCACGAACCTCCTATAAAAACTCTCAAGCCTTTGAAAACTCCTAATTTGACCAATCGGCATAGGCGTCGGCCAATCTCGAATGACACTTACCTTTTCTTCATCAACTTTCACACATTCTGCACTCACAAAAAAACCAAGAAATATGAGTTTTTTTTTGTACAAAACACACATTTATTTAAGTTAGAATATAAATGTTCAGCATGTAATGTGATTAGTACAACTCTCAAATGCCCCACATGATCATCCAAATTTTTACTATATACCAAGATATCATCAAAATACACCACAACAAAATTTCCAATAAATGCAAGCAAAACATGATTCATTAGATGCATAAAAGTACTAGGTGCATTAGTCAAGTCAAAAGGCATAAACATCCATTCATACAACCCATATTTTGTTTTAAAAGAAGTTTTTCATTCATCTCTCTCTCTCATCCTAATCTGATGATAACCACTCTTAAGATCAATTTTGCTAAACACACTAGCACCATGAAATTCATCTAACATATCATCTAGTCTAGGAATAGGAATATGATGTTTATACTTGATGGTAATGTTATTTATTGCCCTACAATCAACACACATACGCCAAGACCCATATTTCTTAGGCACTAACAACATAGGTACAACACATGGTGACATCGACTCATGCACAAAACCTTTATCTAGAAGTTCACTTACCTATCTTTGCAGTTCCTTGGTATCTTCCGGATTGCTCCAATAAGCTAGATGATTCGGCAATGCACTCCCAGATACCAAGTTGATTTGGTGCTCAATCCCCCTCAAAGGCAGTAATCCTTTAGGTAGCTCCTCCGAAAATAAATCATCGAACTCCTGCAAGATAGATATAATATTGCTCGGAAGATCTCCGGCTATATCACTTGTGTTAAGGAGTAACTCCTTATAAAACATCAACACAAGTGGAACATGAGAATTCATAACATCTCTCAACTCACTCTTTTGGGCCATGTATTTTTTTTTTCAGCCTCTTTTTGCTCAATTTTTTTTCATCTCTTTTTTTATCATTCATTTTTTCTAAAGTCATCTCACTTTTTTGTTTACTCTTTTTTCGGCCTCATCTCTCTTTTTCTTTTTCATTTGATCCTCCAACACTTGTTTTGGAGTCATAGTCAACAATACAATAGGTTCTTTTTTTCATTACAAAAGAATATCTATTTTTAACCCATCATGCACCACTCTCCTATCAAACTGCCACGGTCTCCCCAATAAGATATGGCAAGCTTGCATAGGGACCACATCACACAAAACCTCATCAACATACTTACCAATATAAAATGGCACCACAACTTGCCTATTAACTCTCACATCCGCACAGTCATTAAATCATTGCAACCTATATGGTTGAGGATTCTTTAGGATAGGCAACCCCAATTTTTCCACAAGTTTGCAACTCGCAACATTGGTACAACTACCTCCATCAACAATAAGACTGCACACCTTTCCATTCATAAAACAACGAGTATGAAAAAGATTTTTCCTCTAGCTCTCATCCTCCTCCCTATGTTGGGTATTTAAAATTCTCCTAGTCACCAATAATTCACCAACAACAGCCCCAAACCCATCATCATCATCAGGATCTACTAATGCAGGAATATCATCATAATTTTCTTCCCCCACATCACTCTTAGACTCAACATCACCATAAAAATTAATAATCATCAATTTTTTATTTGGGAATTGGCCAGAGATATGGCCAATACATTGACACCTAAAACATTTAATATCTCTAGTACGAGTATTAGAAGCCTCAGGTGTACCGTTTTTTGATTTCTTTGGTGTCTCCAATTTGGTGGCAGATTTTGGCTTGGATATTGGTTTGTTATCCTCCCGTTTTGCAACGTTTGGACGCCAAGAAGTCGACGACCCTCCACCAGTAGGCACTCGACCAGCTTCTCTCCTCTTGAGCTGTTGTTCTACATTCATGGTCATCTGCACCATCTCATCCAAATCAAAATAATGACGAAACTCCATTTGGTCTTGGATTTCTCTATTCAAACCACATAGAAATTGAGTCATTGTAGCTTCATTATCCTCCTCAATGTTGGTCTGGATCATCGTGGTCTCCAACTCCTTGTAGTAATCCTCCACGCTCCTTGTATCTTGCTCCAAAGTTTGTAAACGCATGTACATATCACGATAATAATGGTTAGGCACAAACCGCTTCTTTATGAAATGCTTCATCTCCTCCCACGTCTCAACAGGATGTTCTCCACACCTTCTTCTAGTGGTCACTAATTGATCCCACCATATTAATGCATAATCAACAAACTCAACTACTTCCAACCTCACTTTCTTAAGACCAAAATAGTGATGGCAATCAAACACAAACTTCACACGCTTATCCCACTCCATATAGGCTTCAGGTTCGAACTTCCCATGGAACGTTGGAATTTTCATCTTAATACTACTAATATTCTCATCCTCCCTACTGCCCTCCGTATATTTTCCACGCACCGCCTTCCTCCTATGTCTACCCCCTTGTACTCGTCTCTCCTCATCCCAATTCTCATCAAAACTCTCCTCATCATCTTCAAAGTCATTCCCCTTCCTATTTTTATTTTTTTTCACTACCACTACTCTCCTTCAATTTACTCATCCGCTCATGAAGGGGCTCCAAATCCGACCTCATCACTCTATTAAATTGTCCCATCAATGCATCCATCTGAATCTTGGAACGTCCTTGGTTCACACTCTCACTAGAATCTTTATTAGGATTCATGGTACCTGGAAAAAAAATCGTTAGTAATAAATATTCCTCACACAAGTTCTCACAGTTCACTCCAAACGAATCACTCCTTTTTTTCACTCAAATTTGTGGTAAGGCTTTGCTTTGTAGAGTAAATGATCAAACCTTCAAGTTCAAAAACTTTTAGACGCTTGAAAATTGACACACAAAGATTGCACAAACACAAGTAAGGAATTTTATGGACAAATTGACTCTGACTCTCTCCAAGGATGAACAAAGACAAAGAAATTTTCCACAAGTTACTTTTCTACATTTTGTTTTTGACAAATATTTGGCCCCCTCGATTTTGTTTTACAAGGTAACTTGTAGCACAAGACACGAAGACTTGGACGACAAGATTGAGGCAGAAAAGACTTTAAAATTTGAAAAAGAATAGACTCAGATGAAGAACAAAAGATGAAGAATGAAGAACACAAAGAACCAATTTAGATGAAGATAAGATACTTACTTGATTAAAAACCTTGGCTTTGATACCAAATGATATGAATATTTGATGAGTATAATTAGCAAACACGATTATAGATTAAATCATATCCTCTAATAAATAAACAAAAGATCCAAAGTTTGCCCGATCTTTGAAACAAGTAAAATTGATAGAATATGGATTTCCACCTTTAATCGACAGAACGATTAGCAATAGAAATCACGAACAATCGAAACCAAAGAAAACCTTCAGATAACTTGTATCTGACAATCTTCAGTGAGAAATCAATTGAAAAACGTTTCCAAGTAATTAAACTGTGAAAAGTTTGATTTGAAAACCAAATCAAATCTTTGAATAAAATTCTTGAGAGAATTTCAATAATTTGTGTATAAACTGAATCTGAATTATTATTAATGAAAATAAAAAAAACTATTTATAGTTTACAATAAAAAATAAAATATAATGAAAAATATGGCCTAAATATATCAAATATATCATCTAGAAAGTTTTCAAATAGGTCTAAAATTCTTAGAATCAACAAAAATTATCAAAAACCCACGCACACACACAACACGTCGAAGTGTGTGTTTTTTTCCGGAAAATCTCGCTCGCTCGAGCGGTAGGAACCCGCGCTTGAGCGAGGCATGCTCTATCCCTCAATTCTTCCCAAGCTCGCTCGAGCGGACACAACCCGCGATCAAGCGAGAAACACCCTGCCCAAAAAATTTTATGGCACTCGCTCGAGCGACACTTTGTTGCGCTCGGGTGAAATGTCTTCTGTCCGAAAATTATTTTCTTCATTTTTTTTACTTCTAACACTTCAAGGATGCATAGGCAACTCCCAAATTGATCTTCAAGTGCTCCAACGCCATCTTGATAATTTAACATCAACATTTGAAGTGCCTTATTGAACTTGTTAGCTCGGCTCCTCATTATTGGTCCATGAGGCAACTCCAATGGATCCCAAACTTTACTTGCCACTTGATCCACATGCAAGCTATCCATGATCGCATCATTGGTTTTGGGTACAGATTATGGCTTACGGCCCAGCCATGTGAGTCATGGCTCAGGCCGTGGCCTGGCCGAATAGCACCGGCATGACCTGGGATTTGTCCTACCAGCACGGCTCCGACCATGTGAGGCCGAAACTGGGTGGCTCGAGGGGATGAAGGAGGATGGGCATGGGAGGCTCTCGGGTGATGGGTGAAGGGGCGATGAAGGCGTGAAGTTGGGCTCGGTCCTGGTGGGCTGGGTTTGAGTCGGGTCCAGGTCGGGTTAGCATCCGGGTCCATGTCGGGTCAAATAATTAGGGTCATATGTTTGGGTTGGATTCGGGTCATATTTTATCTGGGCTGGATAATTTAGATTGGAGCCCATTTTGTTTAAGTTGTTTATTTGGGCTTGTGTAATTTCGGTTGGCATTGGGCCAGGGAATTTAATTTATTGGGCTTAACTAGTGTTGTAACGCTCAAATTTTATCTTAATCGAGCTTATTTGAGATAATCACAGTTTGCAGAAGTGGAGAGCCTATTTGTTTTTGATCATGGTCTATTTTGCAATTTTTGAATTTTTCAGGGACTAAAACGCAAATTTGAGATTTGTTATGTTATCTACACTTGGTTGAATTTTCTCTCACCTTCATCTTCCTCCCCTAGCATGCCTCCACCATTGAAGATGCCCCATTTCATTTTCAAGCTTTCAGATTTCAGTTTCCGGTTGATCCGTCCATTGGAATTTATTTCTGAAGGCAGTTTAGCGATCACAGCAGCGAGAGCTCCGATATATCGTAAGTTTTTCTTCGATTAGATACATTATTTTTTTGGATGTTTTTAGAATCGATTGAGTTTTGGTTATGTTGTTCTTGAACGAGTTCTGATCGTTTATTCTCAGTCGGTTTTGAATTTGAGTGTCGTTCGTATTTGTTATGATTTTTGGAAGATTATTCAAAAATTTGAGTTTTGAAATTTGTTGGTTTCGAGCCTTTATTGTTGTATTAGCATTGAATTGATTTTTTTGAGATGTTGTACTGCTGTCTGTGTTTACGGTTTGATCATTTTATAGCTGTTGTGCTGCCGGTTTGAGTTTTGGGTCATCCTTTGTTTTGAATTGGTTGAACCGAGTTAGTTGGAGTTTGATTGTAGTTGTTGATCTTGTTTGTCTCCGTACAGATTCGTTTGGAGTTTTTCAGGCCAGAGTTAGCAGTAATCGATCGTCAAAGAGTTTGACGAAGAGCTGTAAAGAGCTTTACCTTAAGCGTTGTTGTTGTTTAGGTTGTATAGTTGTTGATATAACCTTCTTTTGTAGCTTATCCAGAGTTGGAGCTTTTTGAATCAAAATGTAAAAGCAGTCATTGTATAAGCGGGATAGAACACTCGAGACAGATGGTTCTTGAGTTTCCCTTAAAGCACATACTTGCATTAATACTTTTTCTAGTCTGAGGAACTTGTATTTTGTTGTTTGAACTTTTGTTGTTAGTTGATTTATGGTTAATGTATTTGGTTTATTTATGCATTCATATTGAGCCTAAATCTTTGATTTCAGCAGGCAGAACAACCCTTTTTGTTTAGAAGATTTGGGGGCTATATTGTGAGTGGCTTGGGTTGTAGAAGTTCACTTAGTGTCAGCATACTCCTTATAGTCGCACCAAAGTCTAGAGGATTGTGATACGTGGCACCACCTCGATCGAGAGAGTAAGTGAGATGTTACGTGATCTCATCCTTGGGATCCCAAGAGCAGAGCAGCAATTCCTTGATTATCAGAGTTGATATCCTTGTTTTTAAAGACATGCATGGCATTCGTATTACCTGTGAATATGTGTTGTTATATCATGCTATTGATATGTTCCTTGTTATTGCATGTTATGTTGTTTTTACTGAGAATATCATTCTCACCGGAGTATTCGGCTGTTGCTTTGTTTTGTATGTGTACTTGGCAACAGGTGGGGCAGGATCGAGTCAGAGGAGGCCTGGTTAGCTTCGAGATCAAGGGATAGTAGTGAGACTCGGTTTAGAAGTCGAATCAGCATGTCAATCTAGTTTATGTTTTAAAGCATGTTAGAACTCGAACTTGTTGATGTTTGTAGTTTATAATATTCAAATTTTGTGGATTGTATGTTGTCATTGCATGTATTATGAACTTCGTTATGTTTTGAATGGTTATAGGATTTTGTTGGAAGTAAAATTTTGGTTTTTCTATTTTGTTCTGGTTCTGCAGCAGGGTGCGGAAGGTCCGTAGTTTTTAGCAGACCGAGCGCACCCCCAATTGAGGAAAGCAGAAGGGTTGCGGTTTTGGCCGTGCCCGAGCGGTAGTTTTCTGCCGCCCGAGCGCGACACCCCCTTTAAAAAAAATCTTACTTTTAATCTTGGATCTTGTATGCTTAATTATTGTTTAATCCGAGATTAGATGTTTAGAACTGAGGTCTCACATTAAGTGGTATCAGAGCGATAAGTTCATGGTTTAAACTAGAAGTGAGCGGGGTAGATCGAGTCCCCGTGTTTTGGCTCCTTGCATGTGATTGAGTTATTTATTTAATCTTTTAAATTCCATGCGAGTATGCTTTATTAATTGAGAAATATTTTGAATTACATGATTATGTGATTTAATTTATAAAGCATGATCTACTTGAGATATAACTGTTTTGGTTATCGACTGATATCCGGATTCTAAGAGGATTGTAGGGCTCCGAGTTGTAGCGATTGAGATATCTTGTGTCCTAACCCTTTTATTAAAATATGGGTCCTCGTCGAATTATTAACAAAAATCCTCCGCCAGTTACTCCTTCGATTGAGCAGGGTAGTAATGTGACTGATCAGATGGATGTCACAGCAACTCCTATACAAACCTTGCTGAAGAGGTTCCAATCATTTAAGCCGCCGACTTTTAAGGGTACTGAAAACCCTGTTGTTAGAACCTAATGGGGGGGATTTAGGTTCTATTGGCAACTTTATCAATTTAAAGCGATTATGCAATTACGCAAGCGGAAGACTTAAAACAATCAAAAATAAATGCGGTAAATAAATGTGTAAAATAAATAAAGCGATAAATGAGATAGGATATGTTTATGGAAGTTCGACGATAAATCGTCTATGTCTCCGCTTCTTGGTTAAGATCGATTAACCAAGAATCCACTAGCACTTCAACGTCTTGGTCTTGATGGCTCCAAGGATAGCCGTACAACTCAACACGATCACCGCGTCGATACAACTCGAACACTTGGCCTTAAGGGCTCCAAGGATAGCCTCAACAATCACACAACGCACTTGGCTTCACACTCAAGTGTTTACAACAATAGCACAACCAACTCACAAACTTATTTTTACAAACACTCTCAAATATTTGAATATATCACACAAACACTTTGATAGAGAGAAGATTGCTTGCAAAGGAGAGAAGAGATGAGTTGGGATGTATCCAAATGACCTTGGAAAGCCTCCATTTATAGTTGACATGTATTTGAATTTGATTTGAGTGCATGGAGCTTGTGTTGGAAAGTCAAGGAGTAGGAAAAAAAGTGTTCGGCGCTGCTTCCTGCTTTCACCCAGCACTGAGCAGATTTTGTGGAAAAATCATATCTCACAATCTAACCGTTGGATTGATCTAAAATTTTCCTAAAGCTTTAAAACATCTTATTCTTGATTCTGAACGGTGGAGATCGGATTGTAACGAGTCAAACATTTCCAGTAATTTTCGGAAGTCGCTTCATCATGTTTTCGCTTCTTGTTATGCGTGACATATTTGAACAATTCATATCTTCCAATCCATTCGTTGGATTGATTTGAAATTTGGATAGAAGCTGTATGACATCCTAAACTAGAATCTGATTGGTGGAGATTTGATTTGAATGTTTCAATAATTTCCAGTTATTTTTTGAAGTTGAATCTTCATGGTTCGCTTCATATTCTGCAGAAATAGGTACAGCTCAAGTTTTGTGGAAAAATCATAACTCCATATATAGCCGTTGGATTGATATGAAATTTTTATATAAGTTTGAACACATCCTGATCTTGACTATGATTGGTGGAGATTGGATTCTGATGCATCAAAATTTTCCAGTAAATTTCTGAATTAGATTCTTCATCTTTTTGCTCCTTGCAGAAGTAGGTACTGTGCGGGGCATATTTGAAAAACTCATATCTCTAAATATAGTCGTTGGATTGCTCTCAAATTTGAACAAAAGATTTAAAACTTCCTCATCTGAATTATGACCGGTGGAGATCGGATTTAAATGCATTAAAAATTCCCAGTAATTTTCGGTAGTTGCTGCTCCATAATTTGGCTTCTTCTTGTCCTTTTCTTCATATCCTCATAACAATGTTCCATATCATCCACATAACAGTGTGTCCATTATATGAGCAATATGAGACTTCATAAATACATTTATAGCTTCAAAATAGCTTTCAAGAATTTATTTGTCAATAAATCTAATCTGCAAAATCTCACTTTAAATGGTTAGTAACAATTAACCGAGTTTTGTAATCATCAAAACATAATACTATGAGACTTGTTAATTCATTAAAAACATTAATCTCATAACACGAGATTTGAATGCGTTTAAGGTGTAACAATCTCCCCCTTTTTGATGATCACAAAACTTGGTTAAATAGAAGAAATAAATAAACAATTTAAATTTGCACAATATAATTGCATGAACAAAACTCCCCCTAAATTAAAAAAATTAGTTAATAAGAGTTGGTTTATCAAATAACCAATTTTATTCTCCATACATTTAACCAAACTAATTTTCCCCCTTAGTTAAAGTATTTAACCAAACTAATTCTCCTCGTTTTTGTGATAATCAAAAAGACTGGAAAAGTAAATGCAAAAATATGAGAATTGAAATATGATTTCTAAAATGTAACACATAAATTTCACATTAAATATGAGCTTTATAACTTTGAATAAATACAATTAATTTGTATATCCAACATTAAATTGCTCGAATTTAATATTAATCTCCCCCTTAATATGACATTTAATTTATTTATTCCACAAGTGATTACAACTCAATCATGCCAAGTTCACCAAGCAAACGAATAAAAATATTTTTCATCTAGTAGTTTTGTAAAACTATCGGCAATTTGATTTTTAGTGTCAACATATTGAAGTTCAACTTCATTTCGTTCGATGTGATCACGAATAAAATGATGACGAATGTCAATATGTTTGGTGCGCGAATGTTGAATCGGATTCTTTGTAAGACATATGGCGCTAGTGTTGTCACAGAAAATAGGGATTTTTGAAAAAGATACACCATAGTCGAGCAATTGATGCTTCATCCAAAGAATTTGCACACAACAACTATCGGCAGCCATATATTTGGCTTCAGTCGTTGACAACGCAACACAATTTTGTTTATTTAAAAACAAAGAAACTAAACAATTTCCTAGAAAGAAGCAAGTTCCACTAGTGCTTTTTCTGTCCACCTTATATGCACCAAAGTTGGCATCACAGTAAGATTTTAAATCAAAGAAAGAATTTTTCGAATACCACAAGCCGAGATTTGGAGTTTTTGAAAGATATTTGAAAATGCGTTTTAAGGCGAACAAATGTGATTCTTTTGGACATGATTGAAATCGTGCACACAAACAAACACTAAACATAATGTCAGGTCTACTAGCAGTAGCATAAAGTAAGGAGCCAATCATACTACGATAGGAAGATTGATCTACAGATTTACCATTTTCATCCTTGTCGAGTCTGATTGTTGTGGTCATTGGTGTGGATGATGATTTTGTGTTCTCCATCCCAAACTTCTTTAGAATCTCCTTGATGTACTTGCTTTGGTTCACAAAGAACTCATCCTTGCACTATTTGATTTGCAATCCGAGGAAATAGTTAAGTTCCCTCCATCATGCTCATCTCGAAGTGATCCTGCATCAACTTAGAGAATTCTTGACAAAGAGTTTCATTAGTAGAATAAAAAATTATGTCATCAACATAAATTTGCGCAATCAATAAATCATCTTTGACATTTTTGGTAAATAAAGTAATGTCAATCTTTCCTCTCGAAAAACCATTTGAAAGAAGGAAAGTTGATAGTTTTTCATACCAAGCTCGAGGAGCTTGTTTCAAACCATACAATGCTTTGTTTAGTCTATACACATGATCAGGCAATAATGCATCAACAAAGTCATCAGGTTGTTTAATGTAAACTTTCTCTTTTAGTTCACTATTAAGAAAGACACTTTTGACATCCATTTGAAATAATTTAAAATTTCTAGAGCAGTCAAAAGCAAGCAACATGCGAATAGATTCAAGTCGGGCAACAGGAGCATATGTCTCATCATAATCAATGTCTTCTTCTTGACTATATCCTTTCTCTACTAGCCTAGCTTTATTTCTAGTGATAGTACCATGCTCATCAAGTTTATTCCTAAAGACCCATTTAGTACCAATAATAGATCTATCATGCGGCCTAGGAACAAGACACCAAACATCATTGCGCTTGAATTCATTTAATTCATCTTGCATAGCAATAATCCACGAATCATCTAATAAAGCATCATCAATGCACTTAGGTTCAACATGCGAAACAAAAGCAAGATGATTGCAAATATTATTAAGTGAAGAGCGAGTGGTTACTCCCTTCGAAGGACTACCAATGATAAGATCCATAGGATGATCTTTGTGAAGCGTCCAATCCTTCAGAAGTGGTGTTTCCTCAACAGAAACATCTATATCATTTAAGCTTGATGAAGCCATCTCTTCTTCGAGTAATTCTACATCATCATTGTTAGTGCGAGAAACTATAGACATAGATTCATCAAATACAACATGAATTGATTCTTCAACAAGTAAATTGCGTATATTAAATACTCTAAAAGCCTTACTCGTAGTAGAATACCCAAGAAAAATATCTTTGTCGGATTTGGCATCAAATTTGCCAAGGATTCCCTTACCATTATTATGAATGTAGCATTTTGATCCAAAAGCCCGAAAGTATGAAATGTTAGGCTTTCTCCCTCTCCATAATTCATATGGAATTTTCTTGAGGATTGACCTTATTGATACACGATTGATAATGTAACAGACAGTGTTCATTGCTTCAGCCCAAAAATATTTTGGTAGAGAATACTCACATATCATGGTCCTCGCAATCTCCACAAGTGTCCTATTTTTCCTCTCAACGACCCCGTTTTGTTGAGGAGTCCTAGGACAAGAAAAATTGTGACCAATGTCTCTCTCTTCACAAAAATTTGCAAAACTCTCATTTTGAAATTTAGTTCCGTGGTCACTACGGATCTGTTTTATTGAAAGATTTTTCTCATTCTCAACACGTTTGACAAAAGTTTTAAAATAATCAAAGACATCATTTTTGTGGGCTAGAAACAATGTCTACGTATAACGTGAAAAATCATCCACAATGACAAATGCATAAAGCTTCCATCCTAGGCTAGCGTTCCTCGAGGGACCACATAGATCTAGGTGAAGAAGTTCAAGGGGCATAGAAGTTACAAAATTTTTGCTTTTAAAAGATTTCCTTGTGTGTTTGTCAAGTTGACACTCATCACAAACAGAATCTAATTTTAAATTGATTTTTGGCATACCAACAACTAAATCAAGTTTAAAAAGTTTTTCTAAGGTACTAGGACCAACATGACCTAGTCGTCTATGCCAAATAATGTTGTCATCAACATTCAAGGATACAAGGCTTTTAATATTTGTCAAAGCTAAATTATTTAAATAAACCTTGTAAACATTTTCACTTCTATATCCTTTGAAATTTATGGATTTGTTAGATGTGAGTGATATAGGGCAGTGTTGGGGAGTGAATTTGACTTCATAACCTCTTTCGCACAATTGACTTATGCTTAGTAGATTATGCTTAAGTCCTTTCACTAGGAGTACATCATCAATCAAGCAGGATTTAGAAATACCTATTGAGCCGATTCCTTCGATAACTCTTTTGTTGTTGTCTCCAAAGGTGACAGTTCCCTTCTCCTTTGGTTTGACCGATTGGAGTAGTTCTTTGTTCCCCGTCATATGTCTAGAACATCCACTGTCTAGATACCATATGCTAGGGAGAACAGTTTTCCTATTTCTCTGCAATAATTGATTTTGGTACCCTTTAGGGTCCACAGTGTTAGAAAAGAGAGATACAAAGTAGATTTCTAAGAGTTCAGTCTCTCATAGCGACATCATCGCCACTTTCCAAGAGTGCTCCCAGTATTATGTAGGGCTATGGACTCTTTAAAAACCTATTTCCTTGGACAGAGCAGCGTTCATCAGGAAGACCAGTCGCAAGTCAAGGAAGTTTAAACCGGTCTATGATGAACTTCCTTAGATCATGATCTCATAATGCCGACTGATGAGTTGTTAATTACTCTTAGGCCTCCATTTTATATAGCTCTTTTGATCATATTGATATTTCAAAGATCTATATTTATGTCTAGCATGACCTATTTTACAGCATTAAGAGCATGTAGGGGATGATCTCATTTTTGCTTTAGCAATAAGGCTGGCAAAGTCTATAGATTTCTTATCATACCCTATTCCACCTTTATCAAGGCTACATTTTTGCATGCTTAGTAAATTATTCAATTTATTACTACTAACATTGAATTTATCAAATGATTTTTCTAAGTGAGCTATGTCATCCTTTAATCTTAGGTTTTCATGCTCCTTAGTTTCTAATTCATTTTTGAGGTTTCAATTTTCCTTTCTAAGTGATTTAGCCATATCAAACATATGTTTATATGCATGTAGTAATTCATCATAGGAAGGTACCTCGTCATCGTCGTTAGAAATGATTTCATCACTCTTAGACATGAGGCAGATGTTAGCTTCCTCCTCATCATCATCGCTATCGCTCCAAGTGTCTATGAGTGTTTTCTTCTTTCCTTTGTCAATATTCTTCTTGAGAGGACACTCATTTGCATAATGACCTTGCTGTTGACAGTTGTAGCATGTTACTTCCTTGTCCATCTTCTTTTTGAAATTGTTTCCTCGCATAAATATTTTGAACTTTCTTGCGAAGAGTGCTATATCATCATCATCTTCTCCTTTGACTTGGGTGGATAAGGCAATCCCCTTTTCCTTGGTCTTTTCATCCTCCCTCTTTGATTCTTTTCTTGTAGATACTTCTAACTCATGGGTTTTAAGGGTCCCATGAAGTTGATCAAGATCATAGGATGCGGTATCGCCTTTGTTGGATTCAATGATGGTCGTTCTTTTGGCATCCCACTCCTTGGGTATGGTGCGTAGAGCTCTCCTCCACACTTGCTTGATTGGATATTGTTCTCCAAGTTGGGCTAGCTCATTGATAATTTGAGAAAGCCTTCGGAACATTGTATCTACGTCTTCATTGGATTTCATATCAAAGGTCTTATATTTGAGTTGTAGTAGATCGATCTTTGTATCTTTGACTTGATTGGTTCCCTCGTGGCATATCTCCAAATTGTCCCAAATCTCTTTTGCGGATGAGCACATCGAGATCCGGTTGTACTCGTTCATATCTAGGGAACAATGCAAAATATTCATAGCTTTAACATTTTGGGATATTAATTCCATGTCCTCCTTTGAAAAGTCATTCATTTCCTTAGGAATTTTGACTCCCTCAACCTCTTTCGTAGGTATGTAGGGACCTTTCACAGTTACTTTCCAAAGGTCATAGTCTACGGATTGGATATATAGGAACATTCAATTTTTCCATTATCCGTAGTTTATGCCATTGAAAAGAGGAGGACGATTTGTTGATTTCCCTTTAGCATAATCGCTAGCTAGATTTGCCATAGAGCTTTTTTGAAAATATTTTGTAAAAAGGTGGCTCTGATATCACTTTTTAGAACTTAATTGGGGGGGGGGGGATTTAGGTTCTATTGGAAACTTTAGCAATTTAAAGCGTTTATGCAAGTACGCAAGCGGAAGACTTAAAGCAATAAAAAATAAATGCGGTAAATAAATGTGTAAAATAAATAAAGCGATAAATGAGATAGAATATGTTTATGGAAGTTCGACGATAAATCGTCTACGTCTCTCCTTCTTGGTTAAGATCGATTAACCAAGGATCCACTAGCACTTCAACGTCTTGGCCTTGATGGCTCCAAGGATAGCCGTACAACTCAAAACGATCACCGCGCCGATACAACTCGAACACTTGGCCTTAAGGGCTCCAAGGATAGCCTCAAAAATCACACAACACACTTGGCTTCACACTCAAGTGTTTACAACAATAGCACAACCAACTCACAAACTTATTTTTACAAACACTCTCAAATATTTGAATATATCACACAAACACTTTGATAGAGAGAAGATTGCTTGCAAAGGAGAGAAAAGATGAGTTGGAATGTCTCCAAATGACCTTGGAAAGCCTCTATTTATAGTTGGAAAGGATTTCAATTTGATTTGAGTGCATGGAGCGTGTGTTGGAAAGTCAAGGAGTAGGCAAAAAAGTGTTCGACGCCGCTGCCTGCTTTCACCCAACACTGAGCAGATTTTGTGGAAAAATCATATCTCACAATCTAACCGTTGGATTGATCTAAAATTTTCCTAAAGCTTTAAAACATCTTATTCTTGATTCTGAACGGTGGAGATCGGATTGTAACGAGTCAAACATTTCCAGTAATTTTCGGAAATTGCTTCATCATGTTTTCGCTTCTTGTTATTCGTGACACATTTGAAACATTCATATCTTCCAATCCATCCGTTGGATTGATCTAAAATTTGGACAGAAGTTGTATAACATCCTAAAACGAAATCATATTGGTGGAGATTTGATTTGAATGTCTCAATCATTCCCAGTTATTTTTTGAAGTTTAATATTCATGGTTCGCTTCATGTTCTGCAGAAATAGGTACTGCGCAACTTTTGTGGAAAAATCATAACTCCATATCTAGCCGTTGGATTGATATGAAATTTGGATATAAATTTAAACACATCCTGATTTTGAATATGACTGGTGGAGATCGGATTCCTATGCATTAAAAGTTTCCAGTAAATTTCTGAACCTGCTTCTTCATCTTTTTGCTCCGTGTAGAAGTAGGTACTGTGCGGGGCATATTTGAAAAACTCATATCTCTAAATATAGCCGTTGGATTGCTCTAAAATTTGAACATAAGATTTAACACTTCCTCATCTGGATTATTATTGGTGGAGATCTGATTTCAATGCATAGAAAATTCCCAGTAATTTTCGGAAGTTGCTGCTCTATAATTAGGCTTCTTCTTGTCGTTTTCTTCATATCCTCATAACAATGTTTCATATCATCCACATAACATTGTATCCATTATATGAGCAATATGAGACTTCATAAATAAATTTATTGCTTCAGAATAGCTTTCAAGAATTTATTTGTCAATAAATCTAATCTGCAAAATCTCACTTTAAATGGTTAGTAACAATTAACCGAGTTTTGTAATCATCAAAACATAATATTATGAGGCTTTTTAATACATTAAAAACATTAATCTTATAACACGAGATTTGTATGCATTTAAGGCGTAACACTTGTTGATTGTAAGAGTTGGTTGGATGAAGTAGATCAGCTGTTTGATTCTCTTGATTATTCAGACGACCGCCGAACCAGGTTAGTCATGCATCAGTTGCACGGTGTTGCTAAGAATTGGTGGACCACGACGAAGGGGCTATGGAAAATCGAGGTACTGCTATTACCTGGAATCTTTTCAAAGTTGAGTTCTATAAGCGCTTTTTCCCAATTTAGTATCGTAAGGACAAAGGTTCTGAGTTTTCTACTTTGTTGCAAGGGAACTTGAACATCGAGGATTATGTTGCAAAATTCGATAGCCTGTTGCATTTTGCACCGCATATCGCCGAAAACGAAGAAGCCAAAGCCGACCAGTTCATTAATGGTTTGAACCCCTACATCTTCCGTTGGTAAACACTGGTAGACCCAATAACTTTGCGGATGCAATGGATCAGGCCAAGGGTGCTGAGGCGAGATTGATGCGGCAGAGAGGGAATCAGTTTGCACCTCAGGAACACCAGAGACAGTTTCAGGCACAACCGTCTCAGTTTCAGAACCAACCTTTGTAGTATCAGAACCAACCACATAGGTCTGAAGGTGGAAGTAGTAGCGGTAACAGAAAGGATCATTACAGAGCAAGAGGGAAACAGGTCAAGAGGCCAGGAAGTAGTTCTTATAGCTCCAATGACTCCAAGCAGTTTGGTTCAGGACAGAGTTCTGGATCTTCGTCCTTGTTTTGAAACAAGTGTGGTGGTAGGCATTCCCCAGAGCAGTGTGTAGGAGTTTTTGGGAACTGCAATATCTGTCAGCAGCCATGACACTTTGCTAAGGTGTGTCCTCAACGAGGTAGAGATCGATCTCAGAGTGGGAGTTCATCTAAACCATCAGCCCAGCCTGAGAGGCACTCTTCTGCGGTTCACTCTTTCCAGCCTCAGCAGAAGAATAGACAGGGAGGTAATCAGAATGCAAACCAGCCTCCAAGACAGTAAGCACAAGTCTTTGCCTTGACTGAGGATCAGGCTCAGGCAGAACCTGACGATGTTATAGCAGGTAACTATTCGATTTTCGGTTATTTTGCTCATGTTTAGATAGATACGGGTGCGTCTCACTCTTTTATATCTGATAAATTTGTTGTGATGCATGCTTTGCCTTGTGAGCCTTTGCCGGTTGTAGTAGCTGTTACTTCACCTTTGGGTGGGGGAATTGTTTCTGTCAGATTAGTCAGGAACTATGAGCTATGTTTCGAAGGTAACATGATTATTTTTTATTGTATTGTACTTGGGTTGTCAGATTTTGACTGTATTATTGGTATAGATGCTTTGACCAAGTACAGGGCTACCGTTGACTGTTTTCAAAAGGTAGTTCGTTTTAGACCGGAGTTGACAGAGGAGTGGAAATTCTTCGGTAAGGGTTCTCGATCCAGAATTCCTTTAATATCTGTATTTTCCATGACTCGTTTGTTGCAGAAAGAAGCAGAGGGATTCTTGATCTATGCAGTGGATGTCATGAAATCTAGCCCAGCATTGGTTGATATACCAGTGGTTAGAGAGTTTGCTGACGTCTTTCCAGATGAGATTCCTGGATTGCCGCCTATTCGTGAGATCGAATTCAGCATTGACTTGTTGTCAGGTACTCAACCTATTTCCAAAGCTCCTTATCTTATGGCTCCGATCGAATTGAGAGAATTGAAAGAACAACTTGAGGATTTGATTTCCAAGGGATACATCAGACCTAGTGTGTCGCCTTGGGGTGCTCCTGTTCTCTTTGTGCGGAAGAACGATGGTTCTATGCAGCTCTGTATTGATTACCGTCAACTGAACCAAGCAACGGTAAAGAACATGTATCATTTACCTCGTATAGATGACCTTTTTGATCAACTGCAGGGTTTTGCTGTCTATTCTAAGATTGATCTGAGGTCGAGTTATCATCAGCTGAGAGTGAGAGAGGAAGATGTTCCTAAGACTGCGTTCAGAACAAGGTATGATCATTTAGAGTTTATAGTCATGCCGTTCGGTTTGACTAACGCTCCAGCGGTTTTTATGGGTTTGACGAACCGTATCTTTTAGCGTTATTTGGATGAGTTTGTTATTATCTTCATCGATGATATTCTTATCTACTCGAAGAACCGTGCAGACCATGCAGAGCATTTGAGGATCGTCTTGCAGATTTTGCGGGTTGAATAGTTGTTTGCCAAGCTATCTAAGTGTGAGTTATGGTTGGATCGAGTTGTCTTCCTCGATCACATCATTTCTGGAGATGGGATTTCTTTTAATCCCAGTAAGATCGAAGCGGTTTTGAATTGGCCTAGACCGACATCAGTGCCTGAGATCCGAAGCTTTATGGGTTTAGCTGGTTATTATCGCCGATTCATCGAGGGATTCTCGTCTATTGCCAAGCCGATTACCCAGCTGACTCAGAAGAATGCGCCTTTTATCTAGACTGCGGATTGTGAGGCTAGTTTCGTGGATCTGAAGAAGAGACTGACCAGTGCTCCTATTCTATTTATTCCATCAGGTACTGGAGGTTTCACAATTTATTGCGATGCTTCTAACCAATGCTTGAGATGTGTTCTTATGCAGCATAAGCATGTGATAGCGTATGCATCAAGGCAACTGAAGCCGCACAAGACTCGTAATCCGGTTCTTGATCTTGAACTCGCTGTTATTGTCTTTTCTTTGAAGATCTGGCGTCACTATCTTTACGGTGAGTCTTTCCAGATCTTTTCTGATCATAAGATCCTTAAGTATTTGTTTTCACAGTCAGAACTGAATATGAGATAGAGATGATGGTTAGATATGTTGAAGGATTTCGACTGTGAAATCAAGTATTACCCCAGGAAAGTCGAATGTAGTTGCAGATGCCTTGAGCTGAAATCTATGTTCTTTATCTCTTTCTACTATCGGTGCTTCTTAGTTGATCGATGATTGTTGCACTTCTTGTTTGGAGTTTGAAACAGATAGGAGAACTATTAGAGTATTTGTTATTCAAGCCGAGCCAGAGTTATTTATTTCGATTAAAGAAGCACAGAATTCGGATCCGACCATTTAGATTTCAGTAGAGAAAGTCAGATCTGGACATTAGTCTGAATTCCAGGTTAGAGATGATGTTTTGTTTGTGAATAACCCTATTTTTGTGCCTGATGTTTCGGAGTTGAGGCAGCGTATCCTTCGAGAGGCGCATTGCAGTAGGTTCAGTGTTCATCCTGGAGGTTGGAAGATGTACAACGATCTGAAGAATCAGTTTTTGGTGGAAGAGAATGAAGAGCGATGTTGCGAGATTTATATCTCGATGTTTGAACTGTCAGCAAGTGAAAGCATAGAGAAAGCGACCAGGAGGTCTTTTGCACAGTCTATTTGTTCCTGAATGGAAGTGGGATCACCTTTCTATGGATTTCGTCACAAATCTACCGTGATCTCTTCAAGGATGCGATGCTATTTGGGTAGTGATCGGAAGATTGACGAAGTCTTCTTGTTTTATTCCGTACAATATGACGTATCGTCACGATCAGATGACTGAGTTGTATGTTAGCAACGTTGTGAGATTGCATGGTGTGCCGAAGTCAATCGTTTTAGACCGAGACCCTAGATTCACTTCGCAGTTTTTTCACAGTCTTCAAGAGGCACTTGGTACTCGATTGCATCTGAGTACATCATATCATCCTCAGACTGACGGACAGTCAGAGCGGACTATCCAGACTTTAGAGGATATGCTTCGAGCAGTAGTGCTAAACTTTGGCACTAGTTGGAAGGATTCTTTTTCTCTTGTCGAGTTTTCTTACAACAACAGTTACCAAGAGAGAATCGGTATGGCGCCTTTTGAGGCTTTGTACGGCAAGAAGTGCCGATCTCCTTTGTTTTGGGATGATTTGTTAAAGTCACCTGGTTTGGGACCGGATATGCTTCGAGATATGGCAAAGAAAGTTAAGATCATTCAATCGAGAATGAAGTCAGCTTAGGATAGACAGGCAAAGTATGCGAATATCAGACGCAGACCTCTGAGTTTCGATCATGGAGACCGAGTCTTCTTGAAGATTTCTCCTTAAGAGGCACCGTTAGATTTGGGAAGAGAGGGAAGTTGTCTCCGAGATTCATTAGACTTCATGAGATTCTGAAGAAGTTAGGCAATCTTGCCTACAGACTTGCACTTCCTCCATCTTTATCTTGTATTCACGACGTTTTTCACGTCTCTATGTTGCGGAAATACCATCCAGATCCTTCTCATATTCTTCAGCCTGACGAAACCGAGTTAGACGAGACTCTTAGTTACTTTGAGCGACCAATTCAGATCCTTGACCGGAAAGAGAAATAGCTCAGAACCAAGTCCATTCCATTGGTGAAAGATCAGTGGAGCCGACATGGAGTCGAGGAAGCGACTTGGGAGACAGAATTAGATATGAGATAGCGTTTTCCAGAGCTATTCTGATTATGTGAGTTCTTATTTCAGTTCTGGTTCTTTATTCTGTCTTATGATTTGTGTTTCTTATTGATTTCGAGGACGAAATCTCTTCTTAGAGGGGTAGAATTGTAACACCCCGATTTTATCTTAATTGAGCTTATTTGAGATAATCAGAGTTTGCAGAAGTCAAGAGCCGATTTGTTTTTTATCAGGGTCTATTTTGAAATTTTTGGATTTTTCAGGGACTAAAATGCAAATTTGATATTTGTTATATTATCTACACTTGGTTGAATTTTCTCTCACCTTCATCTTCCTCCCCTAGCATGCCTCCACCATTGAAGACGCCCCATTTCATTTTCAAGCTTTCAGATTTTAGTTTCCAGTCGATCCGTCCTTTGGAATTTATTTTTGAAGGCAGTTTAGCGATCACAGCAGCGAGAGCTCCGTTCTATCGTAAGATTTTCTTCGATCAAATACATTATTTTTTTAAGAAGTTATGTTGTTCTTGAACGAGTTCTGATCGTTTATTCTCAGTCGGTTTTGAATTAGAGCGTCGTTCGGATTTGTTATGATTTTTGGAAGATTATTCAAAAATTTGAGTTTTGAGATTTGTTGGGTTTGAGCCTTTATTTTTGTATTAGCATTGAATTGAGTTGTTTGAGATGTTGTACTGTTGTCTGTGTTTACGGTTTGATCAGTTTATAGTCGTTGTGCCGCCGGTTTGAGTTTTGGGTCATTGTTTGTTTTGAATTGGTTGAACCGAGTTAGTTGGAGTTTGATTGTAGTTGTTGATCTTCTTTTGTCTCCGTACAAATTTGTTTGGAGTTTGTCAAGCCAGAGTTAGCAGTAAGCGATCGTCTAAGAGTTGGACGAAGAGCGGTAAAGAGCTTTACCTTGAGCGTTGTTGTTGTTTAGGTTGTATAGTTGCTGATATAACCTTCTTTTGTAGATTATCCAGAGTTGGAGCTTTTCGAATCAAAAGGTAAAAGTAGTCATTGTCTAAGCAGGATAGAACACTCGAGACAAATGGTTCTTGAGTTTCCCTTAAAGCACATACTTGTATTAATACTTGTTCTAGTCTGAGGAACTTGTATTTTGTTGTTTGAACTTTTGTTGTTAGTTGATTTATGGTTAATGCATTTGGTTTCTTTATGAATTCATATTGAGCCTAAATCTTTTATTTCAGCGGGCAGAACAACCCTTTTTGTTTAGACGATTTGGGGGCTATATTGTGAGTGGTCTGGGTTGTAGAAGTTCACCTAGTGTCAGAATACTCCTTATAGTCGCACCAAATTTTAGAGGATTGTGATACGTGGAACCACCTCGATCGGGAGAGACGGTGAGATGTTACGTGATCTCATCCTCGAGATCCCAAAAGCAGAGCAGCAATTCCTTGATTATCAGAGTTGATATCCCTGTTTTTTAAAGACATTCATCATGGCATTCGTATTAGCTATGAATATGTGTTGTTATATCATGCTATTGATATGTTCCTTGTTATTGCATGTTATGTTGTTTTTAATGAGAATATCATTCTCACTGGAGTATCCATGTAACGACCCACGTCCTTCCAACGCATCCCTCCCCAGCCTATAGCATGGGCTCGGACCGCATGGTTCGACAGGCATCGCACTCATGACCTCCCCACTCCTGGCAGTGGGTTTTTTACCTCCCCAGGAATCGAACCTTGTACCTCCAGACTTTAGTACAAAGTTTTTTATGATTCCTGGTACCATTGAGCTAGCTCAATGGTACCAAGAATCATAAAAAACTTTGTAATTAAGCCTGGAGGTACAAGGTTCGATTCCTGGGGAGCTCAATGGTACTAGGAATCATAAAAAACTTTGTATTTAAGTCTGGAGGTACAAGGTTCGATTCTTGGGGAGGGCAAAAACCCACTGCCAGGAGTAAGGAGGTCATGAGTGCGATGCCCGTCGAACCATGCGGTCCGAGCCCATGCTATAGGCTGGGTAGGGATGCGGTGGAAGGACAAAATCCTTTCCAAGTAATCGTTCTGAACATTAAGGTTTTATGTCTTGAATTTGGGATTTTGGGATTTAATCCAAAATTTTAGTTGAATTGATATTCAACTGGTATGTTTGGCAGATGCTTGCAAACTCGGGATTTGAGTTGTTCTTCTGTAAAGTTAATAAAGTTTTTCCTTGACCAATGATTTTGTTCCTACTCCGAAGTTAAGCGTGCTTTGGCGAGAGCAACACTAGGATAGGTGACACGTCCTTCCACCGCATCCCTCCCCAGCCTATTGCATGGGCTCGGACCGCATGGTTCGACGGGCATCGCACTCATGACCTCCCCACTCCTGGCAGTGGGTTTTTGCCCTCCCCAAGGATAGAACCTTGCACCTCCAAGCTTAAGTACAAGTTCTTATCATCCCTGGTGGGGAGTTCATGAGTGCGATGTCCGTCGAACCATGCGGTCCGAGTCCATGCTATAGGCTGGGAGGGATGCGGTGGAAGGACGTGGGTCGTTACATAAAAAGACTTTTAAGGAGTTTTAAAAATTATATAAATATATATTACGAAATTTATGAAAATATATTTAACTTTTAATAGTTATATATTTTTCTGTATTAAATATGATATGTTATCTTCCCAAAATTCTAACTCAATATATTTTTAAAAACAAATAATATTCTAGCCTATTATCTTCAATCTTTTTTCACGTATAATACCTAGCCGCCTTCTCCTTATCCTTCATCACGTTATTCAGCAGAAAACACACTTTCACACACAAGTTTTTGAAGATTTAATCCAAGGATTTGAATCTATTCGTCCCGTTGATCGTCCTACGCGTCGTGATCTTGTTTTTCGTCGAAAAATAAATTAAGGCACATTTGAATTCTCTCCTTGGCCACCATCTAAGTCCTATATTCTGATATGAGCATGAATTATATGATTTAGCATGTTATATTCATTTTTAAGTGGAGCTATGCGTGCATGTGTATGCAGTTTTTCTTTTAAAGCCATGAACATTAATGACGTTTCTGTTTTTTTTTTTTTTCTTCTCATGTGATCGGCTATGGCTGCTGCTACTGGTTAGGGGTTGTACCAGGGTCCCTATATGTTTAGAGTTCATGTTGATTCGGTCTCTAGGGGCTAAGAGGATGAAGGCCGAAGCCTTCTACTTTTGTTTGCTTCACAAGTCGGCAGTTTTTGGGATTTCCGAAAGTGGTTCGCTAGGCCTGTGTAGGGATCTGTTTTAGTCGAGGTTTGGCTCGTTGGAACCGCCCAGATGTGGGCTACGTCTGGGCGATGGAGCTTCGGCCGGTGGGTGGCCGGATCTGGCTGGCAGCAGGCCAGCAAGGGCTGCTGCTGCACGGCCGAGACAAGCATAAAATTTGTGCAGGTCATGCTTGGTTTCGGGAAATTTGGTTTCTTTTTTTTGTTTTTTAGGGTTATGGGTTTTTAGGTGGGTCGGGCTTGGGTCTTGGGTACGGTTCGGGTCTAAAATAATGTCGGGTCAAGTCAGTTGGGTCTGGGTCCGGGTTGTGTTAGTCGGGTTTGGGTGTTTTAATTTTTATTTTAATTAATATTTTAAGTGAGATTATGGGCCTATTTTGGGTTAATTAATTATTTGGGCTTCATGGGTTTAATAAATTGGGCTTAAATAATTATTTAAGTTAGTCCAATAATTTTTATGGGCCTAGAGCCCGTAGAATTTATTGGGCCAGTTTTTGAGATATTGGGCCAGTCTAGGTGATAAATGGGCTTGGGCTTGGTTATTGGACCAAATATGTCTTATTGGGCTTAAATAAATTATTTGGGCTTAAATTTAAGTTAATGGGCTTAAGTTGAGTTATTGGGCCAGTTTAAAAGTTTATGGGCCTAAGTCTTAGAAGTCAGCAGCCTGAACCAATCCATGAAAATTATGCATGGTCCGTAAATATATATTTAATTATTGCATGAATATTTTAAGTATGAAAAAGTATTGTTTTTACATTTATTATTAAATAATTAAATATATATTTACGGACAATATTTTATGAAAATAAGATCATGAAAAATTTTATGTATGTGCATGATGCTATATGTATATGTGTGATGTTGGGCAATGAAAAATACTTTAAGGGAGTTGAAGTGGGTGTGTGACAATCTACGGGATTGGAGATGGGATGCCTAGGCCCGGAGACCTTTCCATATAACACGGAACTGTGGGTCGGGATACTGGGGCCCGATTGCCTTTCCATAAGATTATGATTATGTTGCCTACGGATTCAGGGTCAGCCTGGTGAAGGGGCCAAGAGGTGGGGATCCCACTGCCACGTACGCTGGTTTTAGATTGATCAATCGACATGACACGTCACACAACATGGATATAATCTTTAGATTTTTAAATGATGATATGCCCTTATTATGATGCATGATAATTACGTATGAGTATGTATGTTATGTTATGTGATGATTATGATACATGTATTAATAAGACATGCATGGATATATATGTATTATTTATTATGTATCTTGCATGTATTATATGGTGCATCACTTTTATTCATGTTGTTATTATGAGATAGAGCGTGCTGAGCCTCTAGGCTCACTAGACTTAAATGGTGCAGGTGAGCAGGTAGACACTGATGTAGAGCATTTTGCCCCGACTGGCGGTGATGACGTATGAGATCCCGATAGTTGGCTAGCCCATGACCATCGCTCTAGTCATGTTTTCAGTGAATTGAATATTATTATGTTTTCCGCACATGTTTTATGATTTAATTATGGGTTTATGAATTTTAGGTGAGAATTTTTATTGAGAGGTTGATGATGATTTTATTGCATGGGTTATACTTATTTTATTTGCACGCAAATTCTTATTATGGTTTTTTTTAGTTGGAACATTTTTATGGAAAATTGTTTATGTTTATAATTATTTTAAAAAGTAATTATTTACTATATATATATATATATGTATACGTTTTAATTATATATATGTGTATATATATATATATATATATATATATATATAGAAATGATACCCTGCACCCTAGGTGTGCAGGGTAACATGAGTACCGCATACGTGGCGGTCCATGATTGGTCAGCCAGTTTTTGTAAAAAACAATTGTGTGGTTGTGGGCGCGCCACGTAGGCAGGTGCCCACAGGTGTGCAGGGTAAGGGTGTGCAGGGTATCATTACTCTATATATATATATATATATATATATATATATATATATTATATTAAGTATTATTTTATTTATTCATTTATAGATGCATGATTTTTAAATATATTTTATATTAAATATTTAGATATTTACTTATTCATTAAAAAAAATATTTTGAGTAGTACTAGGATCGATATGTAATGACCCACGTCCTTCCACCGCATCCCTCCCCAGCCTATAGCATGGGCTCGGATCGCATGGTTCGACGGACATCGCACTTCATGACCTCTCCACTCGTAGCAGTGGGTTTTATGCCCTCCCTAACACTTGAATCTTGCACCTCCAGGATAAGTACAAATATTCTTAAAGTGTTGGTACCTTGCACCGCAGTTTTTAGCAGACCGAGCGCACCTCCAGTTGAGGAAAGCAGAAGGGTTGCGGTTTTGGCCACGCCCGAGCGGTAGTTTTCTACCGCCCGAGCGCGGAACCCCTTTTATAAAAAAAAAATCTTACTTTTAATCTTGAATCTTGTATGATTAATTATTGTTTAATCCGAGATATATGTTTAGAACCGAGGTCTCACAAGTGTATATTTTGGGCTTGAATTAAATTTATTGGGTTTATTAAATTGATCTAAATTTAAAGGGCTTAAGTTAGTATTGGGCCAAGTTGCTTGGGCTCGAGTAGATTAGAGTTTAATTGGGCCAACCTAGATTTAATTGGGTTAATTTATGAATCATAGGGCTAGTTTAAGTGTTTGGGCCAGGTTAAGGGTTAATGGGCCAGATTTAGTTTCAGGGCTTAGGTTAAGGGACAGCAACTCGAACCAGCCAGTGGGATATCAAATAATCCGTAAATATATACTTAATAGATGTATATGTATATTTTGTTATAAGTATGATTTTTATGAAAAGGAATTAAATATATATTTACAGGCAAAATTTTAAGAAAAACTGATATTTTTAATTCATGATTCATGCATATGTTCATATTAATATAATGGCATGCGAAGAAAATATTTTTGGAAAGTTGATGTGAATTGTGGCAATTATGCTCAAGAGCCTACGGATTCCCGGTTTAAGGTTAGGTGAAGTGGCATAAGAGGCGTAGGGAATCCCCGTGTTAAGGTTGGGTGAACCTCGCCTCCGCGTACGCTTGTTATATATTGATCAATCGTTTAAGATTTCTGTCACACTTCACTGATATTACCCACTCAGTAAAATATTTTTTTATGATTATAACATGCCATAATTATGCTACATATTAATGTTATGATTATGTTTACGGCAGAGTATTATGCATACGATTTTACAATCATGCATGCATTAGGATCCTCGGGTTATTTTTATATACAATATGTGCTTGCATGCGGTTTTATTTAGTAGTATTCGTTATTAAAGATAGAGCATGTTAGACCCCTAGGCTCACTAGATCTAAATGGTGTGCAGGTGAGTTTGATGCTAGTACTAAGGATGTGTTCCCGACGGGCGAGGAGGGACTCTGAGCATCCGGAGCTGGCTGGCGTACCCACAACCTTTGTCGCATTTATGATTCTGCATTTTTTTAAAACTTATTTGAGGATTGTATTAATTTAGTTTCCGCACATGTTAACTAATTTCACTGTGTTTGTTTGTGGTTTGGGTTTAAAACTATTAATTTCCGCATTTGACGATATCGTATCATCGTGCATGAATTTTCTTTAATTATCCGAGTGTTTTAAATTGCTAAAATACAATCAAAATATTATATAATATTTTTCTTGAAATAAAATTTATTTTAAGTATAACGCATATATGTATTGGCATATATGTAATATTTTTTTTATAAAAAAAAACCTCGAGTATCGGTCATTTCAAGGATGGAAGCATGAGATTATGTATTGATTATCGAGAACTTAACAGGGTCGCAATGAAGAATAAGTACCCACTACCGAGGATAAAGGATCTGTTTGACCAGTTGCAGGGAGCTTCAGTGTTCTCCAAGATCGATCTGCGATCTAGATATCATCAGTTAGAGTCAGAGAGGAGGATGTGACCAAGACTACTTTTCGGACACGATATGGGCACTATGAGTTTATGGTAATGTCGTTTGGCCTAACTAATGCTCCAGCGTTTTTCATTGATCTCATGAACCGTGTCTTTAGGTCATACCTTGATCCGTTCATCATCGTCTTCATCGACGATATCTTGATTTACTCGAGAAGCTTGGAGGATCATAGACAGCATTTGCAAACAACTTTGCAGATTTTGAGAGAGCAGAATTTGTATGCGAAATTCAACAAGTGCGAGTTTTGGCTTGATCAGGTGGCATTCTTGGGCCATATCGTTTCTAAGGATGGTATAGAAGTATATCCTTCAAAATTTGAGGCCGTGCAGAGTTGAGGGAATCCAAAGAACGCATCTGAGATTCGCAGTTTCTTAGTTCTATGATGAAACTTAAAATTTG